>NW_025727223.1:52500-60606 GCF_021461385.2 Schistocerca piceifrons | reverse complement strand
GACTTCCCTTACCTACATTATTCTATCGACTAGAGGCTCTTCACCTTGGAGACCTGCTGCGGATATGGGTACGAACCGGCGCGACACCTCCACGTGGCCCTCTCCCGGATTTTCAAGGTCCGAGGGGAAGATCGGGACACCGCCGCAACTGCGGTGCTCTTCGCGTTCCAAACCCTATCTCCCTGCTAGAGGATTCCAGGGAACTCGAACGCTCATGCAGAAAAGAAAACTCTTCCCCGATCTCCCGACGGCGTCTCCGGGTCCTTTTGGGTTACCCCGACGAGCATCTCTAAAAGAGGGGCCCGACTTGTATCGGTTCCGCTGCCGGGTTCCGGAATAGGAACCGGATTCCCTTTCGCCCAACGGGGCCAGCACAAAGCGCATCATGCTATGACGGCCCCCATCAACATCGGATTTCTCCTAGGGCTTAGGATCGACTGACTCGTGTGCAACGGCTGTTCACACGAAACCCTTCTCCGCGTCAGCCCTCCAGGGCCTCGCTGGAGTATTTGCTACTACCACCAAGATCTGCACCGACGGCGGCTCCAGGCAGGCTCACGCCCAGACCCTTCTGCGCCCACCGCCGCGACCCTCCTACTCGTCAGGGCTTCGCGGCCGGCCGCAAGGACCGGCCATGACTGCCAGACTGACGGCCGAGTATAGGCACGACGCTTCAGCGCCATCCATTTTCAGGGCTAGTTGCTTCGGCAGGTGAGTTGTTACACACTCCTTAGCGGATTCCGACTTCCATGGCCACCGTCCTGCTGTCTTAAGCAACCAACGCCTTTCATGGTTTCCCATGAGCGTCGATTCGGGCGCCTTAACTCGGCGTTTGGTTCATCCCACAGCGCCAGTTCTGCTTACCAAAAGTGGCCCACTTGGCACTCCGATCCGAGTCGTTTGCTCGCGGCTTCAGCATATCAAGCAAGCCGGAGATCTCACCCATTTAAAGTTTGAGAATAGGTTGAGGTCGTTTCGGCCCCAAGGCCTCTAATCATTCGCTTTACCGGATGAGACTCGTACGAGCACCAGCTATCCTGAGGGAAACTTCGGAGGGAACCAGCTACTAGATGGTTCGATTAGTCTTTCGCCCCTATACCCAGCTCCGACGATCGATTTGCACGTCAGAATCGCTACGGACCTCCATCAGGGTTTCCCCTGACTTCGTCCTGGCCAGGCATAGTTCACCATCTTTCGGGTCCCAACGTGTACGCTCTAGGTGCGCCTCACCTCGCAATGAGGACGAGACGCCCCGGGAGTGCGGAGGCCGCCGCCCCGTGAAGGGCGGGGAAGCCCCATCCTCCCTCGGCCCGCGCAAGGCGAGACCTTCACTTTCATTACGCCTTTAGGTTTCGTACAGCCCAATGACTCGCGCACATGTTAGACTCCTTGGTCCGTGTTTCAAGACGGGTCGTGAAATTGTCCAAAGCTGAAGCGCCGCTGACGGGAGCGATTATTCCGCCCGAGAGCATCCCGAGCCAACAGCGGCGCGGGTCCGGGGCCGGGCCAGGTAGGTCCGTCATCCGGGAAGAACCGCGCGCGCTTGCCGGGAGCCCGAGCGCCCAAAGGGGCGAATCGACTCCTCCAGATATACCGCCGGGCAGCCAGCCAGGACACCGGGGCTCTGCCCAACAGACGCGAACCGAGGCCCGCGGAAGGACAGGCTGCGCACCCGGGCCGTAGGCCGGCACCCAGCGGGTCGCGACGTCCTACTAGGGGAGAAGTGCGGCCCACCGCACACCGGAACGGCCCCACCCCGCGGCGAGTGGAAAGGCAACCGGACACGACCCCGCCGCAGATTGCTCCGCGCGGGCGGCCGGCCCCATCTGCCGAGGGCGGAGGCCAGTGGCCGGATGGGCGTGAATCTCACCCGTTCGACCTTTCGGACTTCTCACGTTTACCCCAGAACGGTTTCACGTACTTTTGAACTCTCTCTTCAAAGTTCTTTTCAACTTTCCCTCACGGTACTTGTTCGCTATCGGTCTCGTGGTCATATTTAGTCTCAGATGGAGTTTACCACCCACTTGGAGCTGCACTCTCAAGCAACCCGACTCGAAGGAGAGGTCCCGCCGACGCTCGCACCGGCCGCTACGGGCCTGGCACCCTCTACGGGCCGTGGCCTCATTCAAGTTGGACTTGGGCTCGGCGCGAGGCGTCGGGGTAGTGGACCCTCCCAAACACCACATGCCACGACAGGCGGCAGCCTGCGGGGTTCGGTGCTGGACTCTTCCCTGTTCGCTCGCCGCTACTGGGGGAATCCTTGTTAGTTTCTTTTCCTCCGCTTAGTAATATGCTTAAATTCAGCGGGTAGTCTCGCCTGCTCTGAGGTCGTTGTACGAGGTGTCGCACGCCACACCGCCAGCCGGCTGTGCACGCTACCGAGAAAGTACCGGTATGCGAACCGCCAGGCGACGGGCGCGCATCGCACGTTTGAGGAGACGCGGCCGGCCCCACAGGCGGCCGCGACACTCCCAGGTCTGCGAAGCGGGGCAAACGCCGCGCGCTTCAGTATACGTAGCCGACCCTCAGCCAGACGTGGCCCGGGAACGGAATCCATGGACCGCAATGTGCGTTCGAAACGTCGATGTTCATGTGTCCTGCAGTTCACATGTCGACGCGCAATTTGCTGCGTTCTTCATCGACCCACGAGCCGAGTGATCCACCGTCCTGGGTGATCTTTTCTCAGTTTCCGCCGTCTCTTTCGAGACGGTCGCATAGGCGGGAGTGAGGCGTGTGGCGGCCCCTGTTCCAGCGTTCTGTGTCCAACGGCCTCACGGCCGACGGGCGTCGTACGGCTCCACACCGGAGCGGACAGGCACTCGGGCGAAAGTCATTCAAAACCGGCGCCAGGCGCCAGGTGCCGCAGGCCAGCCGCTCCAGCGCTTCAGCGCTCGTACCACACAACATTGCCGCTAGTTTTGAGAGGCACGCGTGGTTCCGCACGCGGCGCACGGCTACGGCGAGCCGTACAGGTAGCGTGTTGCGCGACACGACACGCACATCGAAAGACATGCAGTCTAGTCGGTAATGATCCTTCCGCAGGTTCACCTACGGAAACCTTGTTACGACTTTTACTTCCTCTAAATGATCAAGTTTGGTCATCTTTCCGGTAGCATCGGCAACGACAGAGTCAATGCCGCGTACCAGTCCGAAGACCTCACTAAATCATTCAATCGGTAGTAGCGACGGGCGGTGTGTACAAAGGGCAGGGACGTAATCAACGCGAGCTTATGACTCGCGCTTACTGGGAATTCCTCGTTCATGGGGAACAATTGCAAGCCCCAATCCCTAGCACGAAGGAGGTTCAGCGGGTTACCCCGACCTTTCGGCCTAGGAAGACACGCTGATTCCTTCAGTGTAGCGCGCGTGCGGCCCAGAACATCTAAGGGCATCACAGACCTGTTATTGCTCAATCTCGTGCGGCTAGAAGCCGCCTGTCCCTCTAAGAAGAAAAGTAATCGCTGACAGCACGAAGGATGTCACGCGACTAGTTAGCAGGCTAGAGTCTCGTTCGTTATCGGAATTAACCAGACAAATCGCTCCACAACTAAGAACGGCCATGCACCACCACCCACCGAATCAAGAAAGAGCTATCAATCTGTCAATCCTTCCGGTGTCCGGGCCTGGTGAGGTTTCCCGTGTTGAGTCAAATTAAGCCGCAGGCTCCACTCCTGGTGGTGCCCTTCCGTCAATTCCTTTAAGTTTCAGCTTTGCAACCATACTTCCCCCGGAACCCAAAAGCTTTGGTTTCCCGGAGGCTGCCCGCCGAGTCATCGGAGGAACTGCGGCGGATCGCTGGCTGGCATCGTTTATGGTTAGAACTAGGGCGGTATCTGATCGCCTTCGAACCTCTAACTTTCGTTCTTGATTAATGAAAACATACTTGGCAAATGCTTTCGCTTCTGTTCGTCTTGCGACGATCCAAGAATTTCACCTCTAACGTCGCAATACGAATGCCCCGCCTGTCCCTATTAATCATTACCTCGGGTTCCGAAAACCAACAAAATAGAACCGAGGTCCTATTCCATTATTCCATGCACACAGTATTCAGGCGGGCTTGCCTGCTTTAAGCACTCTAATTTGTTCAAAGTAAACGTGCCGGCCCACCGAGACACTCAATAAAGAGCACCCTGGTAGGATTTCAACGGGGTCCGCCTCGGGACGCACGAGCACGCACGGGGCGGTCGCACGCCTTCGGCTCGCCCCACCGGCAGGACGTCCCACGATACATGCCAGTTAAACACCGACGGGCGGTGAACCAACAGCGTGGGACACAAATCCAACTACGAGCTTTTTAACCGCAACAACTTTAATATACGCTATTGGAGCTGGAATTACCGCGGCTGCTGGCACCAGACTTGCCCTCCAATAGATACTCGTTAAAGGATTTAAAGTGTACTCATTCCGATTACGGGGCCTCGGATGAGTCCCGTATCGTTATTTTTCGTCACTACCTCCCCGTGCCGGGAGTGGGTAATTTGCGCGCCTGCTGCCTTCCTTGGATGTGGTAGCCGTTTCTCAGGCTCCCTCTCCGGAATCGAACCCTGATTCCCCGTTACCCGTTACAACCATGGTAGGCGCAGAACCTACCATCGACAGTTGATAAGGCAGACATTTGAAAGATGCGTCGCCGGTACGAGGACCGTGCGATCAGCCCAAAGTTATTCAGAGTCACCAAGGCAAACGGACCGGACGAGCCGACCGATTGGTTTTGATCTAATAAAAGCGTCCCTTCCATCTCTGGTCGGGACTCTGTTTGCATGTATTAGCTCTAGAATTACCACAGTTATCCAAGTAACGTGGGTACGATCTAAGGAACCATAACTGATTTAATGAGCCATTCGCGGTTTCACCTTAATGCGGCTTGTACTGAGACATGCATGGCTTAATCTTTGAGACAAGCATATGACTACTGGCAGGATCAACCAGGGAGCTGCGTCAACTAGAGCTGAGCAGCCGGCCCGCCCGGGAGTGTGTCCCGGGGGCCCCGCGCGAACACGCAAGCGTCCGCTCAATCATTCTGCAAACAGGAGGAGGCTGAGCTCCCCCTGCACAATACACCTCGAAACCCTCTCAGGTCCCGGCGGCGCGCAGCGCCGTCCCAAGTACTTGGTCGGGTTCGAGAGAGGCGCAATCGCCCGGAGTTAGGCGAGTAGACGCTTTCGGTGCGACCACCCGTGCTCCCAACTGAGCTTGCCGCTGCCGACAGAGGCCCGGGAGCGTGCTGTCGTGGCATTGCCGGCGGGAGACAACACGCGCCACCTACGGTGACCGGCAGCTCCAACGCCAGCGCCACAGAAGGACAAAAGCCCCACTTGGGTGCCGAAGCGAACTCTCCCAGCACAGCGCACGCGCCAACACATCCGCACAGCTGCGATACAAACCACCAGCGAGAACCGCTGGGGCGACCGAGCAGCAGACGGCGTCGCGGCGCCGAGCGCCGGGCGGCAGCGCATCCTCAACGCACACAGTCCTCAATCGGACCAGCACACTGAAGATGTCCACCGCGCTTCGCACCGGGCCCGCGAGGACCTACTTTGGCCGCACGGCGCCGCGCGCAGGGTGCGCCGGCGCGCAGCTGCGACGCCTGCCGCGTCCGTCGGCCGGCGCGCCTGCCACTGGCCGCCCCCACCAGCCGGCTGTAGCGCGTGCGCCCACGCACCGCGCGGCCAGCACGCCGGGAGGCGCCCCCTCACCGGCCGGGGACGGTCCCACCCAGCCACCGCCGCGTATCGCTTCACACCCAGATGCCGTTCAGTTTCGTCGGCATGGTGGGTATCGCTGGAACAACCGGTTAGTACCTCAACCTATCGTCGCCATCACCCGATTCACCCCTAGCGAGAACAACCGCACCACAACAGGTTACCATTTGTTCATTTGCGTAACTTCACCAGAAAACGCAGGCGTCCATCGCCATTTGCAACTTCCACGATTATTGCATGCCTGTGTCAGGTGTCACGCCACACTACGTCTGCCCACATACACGCAACAAAATGTGCACGCCTAGACAATACGTGGAAGGTGGCCCCCGTACGTATGCGATGTCCATTGCTCGAACGACTGTCAACCGGCCTCTGTAGCATGTCGCAGATATGGAACGCGGTGCACCATGCCATCACGGTGTGTGAGGAGAGACGACTAGGTCCGAATACATCAACAGACAGCTCATGCTGATCGCCATCCACGGCGTCCGTTCCTCCCACACGTCTCTATGGCGTACCACACTGCAATCCAGCTCTCATAGGGAGACGACACGTAGCTGCGTGCACAATATTTGCACTGTATGGTCCGCCGTTTTTGGGCGCAGTCGTTGTACGGTCACACATGTGCCACGATGTATCATTCAGTACATAAGGACGAATGTGCAGTACAGATTGTGGTTTACGCGTACGACATTAGCGGACAGTTGACACAGGCCGCACCACAACGTAGCCTGAGTACGTCGCATGCGGAGGGCATTGAACATGCAAAGTTCTCACCAACCAGCTTGCGAAGGCAGGGGGCAAGGTGGGGACGTGGGGAGGGGCGGCATGTACGTCCTGCTGCCATCCACATTACAGTGTACAGCAGGAGCATGTGGAAAGTGAGCAAGACTTGCAAGGTGTTTAACATGAAGCGATACACAGGGGAGCGGGGAGTGCGAGTAGCGAACTATATTGCGAGGGTTGCGGGTGGGCAAACACTACACTAATTGAACGAGTCGTATAACAATTACAGAGCAGGTTTAGGCGACAACGTGGGTTACGTTAGGCGACAACGTGGGTTAGGTTAAGGCACGACGTGGGTTAGGTTAAGGCACGACATGGGTTAGGTTAAGGCACAACATGGGTTAGGTTAAGGCACAACATGGGTTAGGTTAAGGCACAACATGGGTTAGGTTAAGGCACAACATGGGTTAGGTTAAGGCACAACATGGGTTAGGTTAAGGCACAACATGGGTTAGGTTAAGGCACAACATGGGTTAGGTTAAGGCACAACATGGGTTAGGTTAAGGCACAACATGGGTTAGGTTAAGGCACAACATGGGTTAGGTTAAGGCACAACATGGGTTAGGTTAAGGCACAACATGGGTTAGGTTAAGGCACAACATAGGTTAGGTTAAGGCACAACATGGGTTAGGTTAAGGCACAACATGGGTTAGGTTAAGGCACAACATGGGTTAGGTTAAGGCACAACATGGGTTAGGTTAAGGCACAACATGGGTTAGGTTAAGGCACAACATGGGTTAGGTTAAGGCACAACATGGGTTAGGTTAAGGCACAACATGGGTTAGGTTAAGGCACAACATGGGTTAGGTTAAGGCACAACATGGGTTAGGTTAAGGCACAACATGGGTTAGGTTAAGGCACAACATGGGTTAGGTTAAGGCACAACATGGGTTAGGTTAAGGCACAACATGGGTTAGGTTTAAGGCACAACATGGGTTAGGTTAAGGCACAACATGGGTTAGGTTAAGGCACAACATGGGTTAGGTTAAGGCACAACATGGGTTAGGTTAAGGCACAACATGGGTTAGGTTAAGGCACAACATGGGTTAGGTTAAGGCACAACATGGGTTAGGTTAAGGCACAACATGGGTTAGGTTAAGGCACAACATGGGTTAGGTTAAGGCACAACATGGGTTAGGTTAAGGCACAACATGGGTTAGGTTAAGGCACAACATGGGTTAGGTTAAGGCACAACATGGGTTAGGTTAAGGCACAACATAGGTTAGGTTAAGGCACAACATAGGTTAGGTTAAGGCACAACATAGGTTAGGTTAAGGCACAACATAGGTTAGGTTAAGGCACAACATAGGTTAGGTTAAGGCACAACATAGGTTAGGTTAAGGCACAACATAGGTTAGGTTAAGGCACAACATAGGTTAGGTTAAGGTACAACATAGGTTAGGTTAAGGTACAACATAGGTTAGGTTAAGGTACAACATAGGTTAGGTTAAGGTACAACATAGGTTAGGTTAGGTTAGGTTACACGTTGTTGTAAGGAAAGGTGTAGGGGGGGGGCGGGGGCGGCAGGTTCGTTGATAGTGATTATAGTAAGTGAATGCTTGTGACATGATCAGATTTGTCACGTCAGGATGCACCTTTGGCTTATTAGAGGCGGCGC
>NW_025727223.1:40000-45000 GCF_021461385.2 Schistocerca piceifrons | reverse complement strand
GCTGGCATCGTTTATGGTTAGAACTAGGGCGGTATCTGATCGCCTTCGAACCTCTAACTTTCGTTCTTGATTAATGAAAACATACTTGGCAAATGCTTTCGCTTCTGTTCGTCTTGCGACGATCCAAGAATTTCACCTCTAACGTCGCAATACGAATGCCCCCGCCTGTCCCTATTAATCATTACCTCGGGTTCCGAAAACCAACAAAATAGAACCGAGGTCCTATTCCATTATTCCATGCACACAGTATTCAGGCGGGCTTGCCTGCTTTAAGCACTCTAATTTGTTCAAAGTAAACGTGCCGGCCCACCGAGACACTCAATAAAGAGCACCCTGGTAGGATTTCAACGGGGTCCGCCTCGGGACGCACGAGCACGCACGGGGCGGTCGCACGCCTTCGGCTCGCCCCACCGGCAGGACGTCCCACGATACATGCCAGTTAAACACCGACGGGCGGTGAACCAACAGCGTGGGACACAAATCCAACTACGAGCTTTTTAACCGCAACAACTTTAATATACGCTATTGGAGCTGGAATTACCGCGGCTGCTGGCACCAGACTTGCCCTCCAATAGATACTCGTTAAAGGATTTAAAGTGTACTCATTCCGATTACGGGGCCTCGGATGAGTCCCGTATCGTTATTTTTCGTCACTACCTCCCCGTGCCGGGAGTGGGTAATTTGCGCGCCTGCTGCCTTCCTTGGATGTGGTAGCCGTTTCTCAGGCTCCCTCTCCGGAATCGAACCCTGATTCCCCGTTACCCGTTACAACCATGGTAGGCGCAGAACCTACCATCGACAGTTGATAAGGCAGACATTTGAAAGATGCGTCGCCGGTACGAGGACCGTGCGATCAGCCCAAAGTTATTCAGAGTCACCAAGGCAAACGGACCGGACGAGCCGACCGATTGGTTTTGATCTAATAAAAGCGTCCCTTCCATCTCTGGTCGGGACTCTGTTTGCATGTATTAGCTCTAGAATTACCACAGTTATCCAAGTAACGTGGGTACGATCTAAGGAACCATAACTGATTTAATGAGCCATTCGCGGTTTCACCTTAATGCGGCTTGTACTGAGACATGCATGGCTTAATCTTTGAGACAAGCATATGACTACTGGCAGGATCAACCAGGGAGCTGCGTCAACTAGAGCTGAGCAGCCGGCCGCCCGGGAGTGTGTCCCGGGGGCCCGCGCGAACACGCAAGCGTCCGCTCAATCATTCTGCAAACAGGAGGAGGCTGAGCTCCCCTGCACAATACACCTCGAAACCCTCTCAGGTCCCGGCGGCGCGCAGCGCCGTCCCAAGTACTTGGTCGGGTTCGAGAGAGGCGCAATCGCCCGGAGTTAGGCGAGTAGACGCTTTCGGTGCGACCACCCGTGCTCCCAACTGAGCTTGCCGCTGCCGACAGAGGCCCGGGAGCGTGCTGTCGTGGCATTGCCGGCGGGAGACAACACGCGCCACCTACGGTGACCGGCAGCTCCAACGCCAGCGCCACAGAAGGACAAAAGCCCCACTTGGGTGCCGAAGCGAACTCTCCCAGCACAGCGCACGCGCCAACACATCCGCACAGCTGCGATACAAACCACCAGCGAGAACCGCTGGGGCGACCGAGCAGCAGACGGCGTCGCGGCGCCGAGCGCCGGGCGGCAGCGCATCCTCAACGCACACAGTCCTCAATCGGACCAGCACACTGAAGATGTCCACCGCGCTTCGCACCGGGCCCGCGAGGACCTACTTTGGCCGCACGGCGCCGCGCGCAGGGTGCGCCGGCGCGCAGCTGCGACGCCTGCCGCGTCCGTCGGCCGGCGCGCCTGCCACTGGCCGCCCCCACCAGCCGGCTGTAGCGCGTGCGCCCACGCACCGCGCGGCCAGCACGCCGGGAGGCGCCCCCTCACCGGCCGGGGACGGTCCCACCCAGCCACCGCCGCGTATCGCTTCACACCCAGATGCCGTTCAGTTTCGTCGGCATGGTGGGTATCGCTGGAACAACCGGTTAGTACCTCAACCTATCGTCGCCATCACCGATTCACCCCTAGCGAGAACAACCGCACCACAACAGGTTACCATTTGTTCATTTGCGTAACTTCACCAGAAAACGCAGGCGTCCATCGCCATTTGCAACTTCCACGATTATTGCATGCCTGTGTCAGGTGTCACGCCACACTACGTCTGCCCACATACACGCAACAAAATGTGCACGCCTAGACAATACGTGGAAGGTGGCCCCCGTACGTATGCGATGTCCATTGCTCGAACGACTGTCAACCGGCCTCTGTAGCATGTCGCAGATATGGAACGCGGTGCACCATGCCATCACGGTGTGTGAGGAGAGACGACTAGGTCCGAATACATCAACAGACAGCTCATGCTGATCGCCATCCACGGCGTCCGTTCCTCCCACACGTCTCTATGGCGTACCACACTGCAATCCAGCTCTCATAGGGAGACGACACGTAGCTGCGTGCACAATATTTGCACTGTATGGTCCGCCGTTTTTGGGCGCAGTCGTTGTACGGTCACACATGTGCCACGATGTATCATTCAGTACATAAGGACGAATGTGCAGTACAGATTGTGGTTTACGCGTACGACATTAGCGGACAGTTGACACAGGCCGCACCACAACGTAGCCTGAGTACGTCGCATGCGGAGGGCATTGAACATGCAAAGTTCTCACCAACCAGCTTGCGAAGGCAGGGGGCAAGGTGGGGACGTGGGGAGGGGCGGCATGTACGTCCTGCTGCCATCCACATTACAGTGTACAGCAGGAGCATGTGGAAAGTGAGCAAGACTTGCAAGGTGTTTAACATGAAGCGATACACAGGGGAGCGGGGAGTGCGAGTAGCGAACTATATTGCGAGGGTTGCGGGTGGGCAACACTACACTAATTGAACGAGTCGTATAACAATTACAGAGCAGGTTTAGGCGACAACGTGGGTTACGTTAGGCGACAACGTGGGTTAGGTTAAGGCACGACGTGGGTTAGGTTAAGGCACGACATGGGTTAGGTTAAGGCACAACATGGGTTAGGTTAAGGCACAACATGGGTTAGGTTAAGGCACAACATGGGTTAGGTTAAGGCACAACATGGGTTAGGTTAAGGCACAACATGGGTTAGGTTAAGGCACAACATGGGTTAGGTTAAGGCACAACATGGGTTAGGTTAAGGCACAACATGGGTTAGGTTAAGGCACAACATGGGTTAGGTTAAGGCACAACATGGGTTAGGTTAAGGCACAACATGGGTTAGGTTAAGGCACAACATGGGTTAGGTTAAGGCACAACATAGGTTAGGTTAAGGCACAACATAGGTTAGGTTAAGGCACAACATGGGTTAGGTTAAGGCACAACATGGGTTAGGTTAAGGCACAACATGGGTTAGGTTAAGGCACAACATGGGTTAGGTTAAGGCACAACATGGGTTAGGTTAAGGCACAACATGGGTTAGGTTAAGGCACAACATGGGTTAGGTTAAGGCACAACATGGGTTAGGTTAAGGCACAACATGGGTTAGGTTAAGGCACAACATGGGTTAGGTTAAGGCACAACATGGGTTAGGTTAAGGCACAACATGGGTTAGGTTAAGGCACAACATGGGTTAGGTTAAGGCACAACATGGGTTAGGTTAAGGCACAACATGGGTTAGGTTAAGGCACAACATGGGTTAGGTTAAGGCACAACATGGGTTAGGTTAAGGCACAACATGGGTTAGGTTAAGGCACAACATGGGTTAGGTTAAGGCACAACATGGGTTAGGTTAAGGCACAACATGGGTTAGGTTAAGGCACAACATGGGTTAGGTTAAGGCACAACATGGGTTAGGTTAAGGCACAACATGGGTTAGGTTAAGGCACAACATAGGTTAGGTTAAGGCACAACATAGGTTAGGTTAAGGCACAACATAGGTTAGGTTAAGGCACAACATAGGTTAGGTTAAGGCACAACATAGGTTAGGTTAAGGCACAACATAGGTTAGGTTAAGGCACAACATAGGTTAGGTTAAGGCACAACATAGGTTAGGTTAAGGCACAACATAGGTTAGGTTAAGGCACAACATAGGTTAGGTTAAGGTACAACATAGGTTAGGTTAAGGTACAACATAGGTTAGGTTAAGGTACAACATAGGTTAGGTTAAGGTACAACATAGGTTAGGTTAGGTTAGGTTACACGTTGTTGTAAGGAAAGGTGTAGGGGGGGGCGGGGGCGGCAGGTTCGTTGATAGTGATTATAGTAAGTGAATGCTTGTGACATGATCAGATTTGTCACGTCAGGATGCACCTTTGGCTTATTAGAGGCGGCGCTCCAATTCTATGCTTGTGTCAGACCTGTGTCTTTGACTCATGTCATTGTTTGTGCGCTGTGACAGGAGGTACTATTGTGATGTTGGGTGCACCGTTGTATAGGACATGTGTGGGTGTTGGTGCCTGATCTGCGCAATGGTGGATGTCGAAAGGGTGGGATATTGTATTTTCCGCATGGACCTCCTGGTCTGGTTGTGATAGTGTGGATTGTGTAATGTGGCGGAGAGGATGCACTGGATGTTGTTCCATGCTGGTGCTTACATATTGTATGTGCGCCCGTTAGAAGCAGAGAGTGGTGCGTGATCAGAGTGGCTGGCTGACGTGTGGTTCCCATTGTGGGCAGACTCTTTCAGCATGTATACGGACAGTTGTATATATATTCTGTAGTTTGATGGCTCTGCATTGATTACTAATCAGCGCCGTGTGTACGGGTAATCTGGTTCCAGTCCAAAATGTTCCATCTGTGTACATTAGTGACAAAGACTCCCCTCATGCAGTGGGGCTCGGTCTGTTATAACTCTTCCGCGTAATATATTTGCCCCACGTTTTTGCGACTGCGAGTGCGAGTGCAACGCGCATGGGGACCGACATGCTGATGGCTCGGTATCGGACGCCGTACAGTGAGCAACGCGATCGCGTCTCTCGCTCGTAAGTGGTACAGGTCGCGGCTCATGTATAGGGACAGCGGGAATGTCGCA
>NW_025727223.1:30000-32500 GCF_021461385.2 Schistocerca piceifrons | reverse complement strand
GATGTGGTAGCCGTTTCTCAGGCTCCCTCTCCGGAATCGAACCCTGATTCCCCGTTACCCGTTACAACCATGGTAGGCGCAGAACCTACCATCGACAGTTGATAAGGCAGACATTTGAAAGATGCGTCGCCGGTACGAGGACCGTGCGATCAGCCCAAAGTTATTCAGAGTCACCAAGGCAAACGGACCGGACGAGCCGACCGATTGGTTTTGATCTAATAAAAGCGTCCCTTCCATCTCTGGTCGGGACTCTGTTTGCATGTATTAGCTCTAGAATTACCACAGTTATCCAAGTAACGTGGGTACGATCTAAGGAACCATAACTGATTTAATGAGCCATTCGCGGTTTCACCTTAATGCGGCTTGTACTGAGACATGCATGGCTTAATCTTTGAGACAAGCATATGACTACTGGCAGGATCAACCAGGGAGCTGCGTCAACTAGAGCTGAGCAGCCGGCCGCCCGGGAGTGTGTCCCGGGGGCCCGCGCGAACACGCAAGCGTCCGCTCAATCATTCTGCAAACAGGAGGAGGCTGAGCTCCCCTGCACAATACACCTCGAAACCCTCTCAGGTCCCGGCGGCGCGCAGCGCCGTCCCAAGTACTTGGTCGGGTTCGAGAGAGGCGCAATCGCCCGGAGTTAGGCGAGTAGACGCTTTCGGTGCGACCACCCGTGCTCCCAACTGAGCTTGCCGCTGCCGACAGAGGCCCGGGAGCGTGCTGTCGTGGCATTGCCGGCGGGAGACAACACGCGCCACCTACGGTGACCGGCAGCTCCAACGCCAGCGCCACAGAAGGACAAAAGCCCCACTTGGGTGCCGAAGCGAACTCTCCCAGCACAGCGCACGCGCCAACACATCCGCACAGCTGCGATACAAACCACCAGCGAGAACCGCTGGGGCGACCGAGCAGCAGACGGCGTCGCGGCGCCGAGCGCCGGGCGGCAGCGCATCCTCAACGCACACAGTCCTCAATCGGACCAGCACACTGAAGATGTCCACCGCGCTTCGCACCGGGCCCGCGAGGACCTACTTTGGCCGCACGGCGCCGCGCGCAGGGTGCGCCGGCGCGCAGCTGCGACGCCTGCCGCGTCCGTCGGCCGGCGCGCCTGCCACTGGCCGCCCCCACCAGCCGGCTGTAGCGCGTGCGCCCACGCACCGCGCGGCCAGCACGCCGGGAGGCGCCCCCTCACCGGCCGGGGACGGTCCCACCCAGCCACCGCCGCGTATCGCTTCACACCCAGATGCCGTTCAGTTTCGTCGGCATGGTGGGTATCGCTGGAACAACCGGTTAGTACCTCAACCTATCGTCGCCATCACCGATTCACCCCTAGCGAGAACAACCGCACCACAACAGGTTACCATTTGTTCATTTGCGTAACTTCACCAGAAAACGCAGGCGTCCATCGCCATTTGCAACTTCCACGATTATTGCATGCCTGTGTCAGGTGTCACGCCACACTACGTCTGCCCACATACACGCAACAAAATGTGCACGCCTAGACAATACGTGGAAGGTGGCCCCCGTACGTATGCGATGTCCATTGCTCGAACGACTGTCAACCGGCCTCTGTAGCATGTCGCAGATATGGAACGCGGTGCACCATGCCATCACGGTGTGTGAGGAGAGACGACTAGGTCCGAATACATCAACAGACAGCTCATGCTGATCGCCATCCACGGCGTCCGTTCCTCCCACACGTCTCTATGGCGTACCACACTGCAATCCAGCTCTCATAGGGAGACGACACGTAGCTGCGTGCACAATATTTGCACTGTATGGTCCGCCGTTTTTGGGCGCAGTCGTTGTACGGTCACACATGTGCCACGATGTATCATTCAGTACATAAGGACGAATGTGCAGTACAGATTGTGGTTTACGCGTACGACATTAGCGGACAGTTGACACAGGCCGCACCACAACGTAGCCTGAGTACGTCGCATGCGGAGGGCATTGAACATGCAAAGTTCTCACCAACCAGCTTGCGAAGGCAGGGGGCAAGGTGGGGACGTGGGGAGGGGCGGCATGTACGTCCTGCTGCCATCCACATTACAGTGTACAGCAGGAGCATGTGGAAAGTGAGCAAGACTTGCAAGGTGTTTAACATGAAGCGATACACAGGGGAGCGGGGAGTGCGAGTAGCGAACTATATTGCGAGGGTTGCGGGTGGGCAACACTACACTAATTGAACGAGTCGTATAACAATTACAGAGCAGGTTTAGGCGACAACGTGGGTTACGTTAGGCGACAACGTGGGTTAGGTTAAGGCACGACGTGGGTTAGGTTAAGGCACGACGTGGGTTAGGTTAAGGCACGACGTGGGTTAGGTTAAGGCACGACGTGGGTTAGGTTAAGGCACGACGTGGGTTAGGTTAAGGCACGACGTGGGTTAGGTTAAGGCACGACGTGGGTTAGGTTAAGGCACGACATGGGTTAGGTTAAGGCACGACATGGGTTAGGTTAAGGCACGACATGGGTTAGGTTAAGGCACGACATGGGT
>NW_025727223.1:17500-20000 GCF_021461385.2 Schistocerca piceifrons | reverse complement strand
GACCGGCAGCTCCAACGCCAGCGCCACAGAAGGACAAAAGCCCCACTTGGGTGCCGAAGCGAACTCTCCCAGCACAGCGCACGCGCCAACACATCCGCACAGCTGCGATACAAACCACCAGCGAGAACCGCTGGGGCGACCGAGCAGCAGACGGCGTCGCGGCGCCGAGCGCCGGGCGGCAGCGCATCCTCAACGCACACAGTCCTCAATCGGACCAGCACACTGAAGATGTCCACCGCGCTTCGCACCGGGCCCGCGAGGACCTACTTTGGCCGCACGGCGCCGCGCGCAGGGTGCGCCGGCGCGCAGCTGCGACGCCTGCCGCGTCCGTCGGCCGGCGCGCCTGCCACTGGCCGCCCCCACCAGCCGGCTGTAGCGCGTGCGCCCACGCACCGCGCGGCCAGCACGCCGGGAGGCGCCCCCTCACCGGCCGGGGACGGTCCCACCCAGCCACCGCCGCGTATCGCTTCACACCCAGATGCCGTTCAGTTTCGTCGGCATGGTGGGTATCGCTGGAACAACCGGTTAGTACCTCAACCTATCGTCGCCATCACCGATTCACCCCTAGCGAGAACAACCGCACCACAACAGGTTACCATTTGTTCATTTGCGTAACTTCACCAGAAAACGCAGGCGTCCATCGCCATTTGCAACTTCCACGATTATTGCATGCCTGTGTCAGGTGTCACGCCACACTACGTCTGCCCACATACACGCAACAAAATGTGCACGCCTAGACAATACGTGGAAGGTGGCCCCCGTACGTATGCGATGTCCATTGCTCGAACGACTGTCAACCGGCCTCTGTAGCATGTCGCAGATATGGAACGCGGTGCACCATGCCATCACGGTGTGTGAGGAGAGACGACTAGGTCCGAATACATCAACAGACAGCTCATGCTGATCGCCATCCACGGCGTCCGTTCCTCCCACACGTCTCTATGGCGTACCACACTGCAATCCAGCTCTCATAGGGAGACGACACGTAGCTGCGTGCACAATATTTGCACTGTATGGTCCGCCGTTTTTGGGCGCAGTCGTTGTACGGTCACACATGTGCCACGATGTATCATTCAGTACATAAGGACGAATGTGCAGTACAGATTGTGGTTTACGCGTACGACATTAGCGGACAGTTGACACAGGCCGCACCACAACGTAGCCTGAGTACGTCGCATGCGGAGGGCATTGAACATGCAAAGTTCTCACCAACCAGCTTGCGAAGGCAGGGGGCAAGGTGGGGACGTGGGGAGGGGCGGCATGTACGTCCTGCTGCCATCCACATTACAGTGTACAGCAGGAGCATGTGGAAAGTGAGCAAGACTTGCAAGGTGTTTAACATGAAGCGATACACAGGGGAGCGGGGAGTGCGAGTAGCGAACTATATTGCGAGGGTTGCGGGTGGGCAACACTACACTAATTGAACGAGTCGTATAACAATTACAGAGCAGGTTTAGGCGACAACGTGGGTTACGTTAGGCGACAACGTGGGTTAGGTTAAGGCACGACGTGGGTTAGGTTAAGGCACGACGTGGGTTAGGTTAAGGCACGACGTGGGTTAGGTTAAGGCACGACATGGGTTAGGTTAAGGCACGACATGGGTTAGGTTAAGGCACGACATGGGTTAGGTTAAGGCACAACATGGGTTAGGTTAAGGCACAACATGGGTTAGGTTAAGGCACAACATGGGTTAGGTTAAGGCACAACATGGGTTAGGTTAAGGCACAACATGGGTTAGGTTAAGGCACAACATGGGTTAGGTTAAGGCACAACATGGGTTAGGTTAAGGCACAACATGGGTTAGGTTAAGGCACAACATGGGTTAGGTTAAGGCACAACATGGGTTAGGTTAAGGCACAACATGGGTTAGGTTAAGGCACAACATGGGTTAGGTTAAGGCACAACATGGGTTAGGTTAAGGCACAACATGGGTTAGGTTAAGGCACAACATGGGTTAGGTTAAGGCACAACATGGGTTAGGTTAAGGCACAACATGGGTTAGGTTAAGGCACAACATGGGTTAGGTTAAGGCACAACATGGGTTAGGTTAAGGCACAACATGGGTTAGGTTAAGGCACAACATGGGTTAGGTTAAGGCACAACATGGGTTAGGTTAAGGCACAACATGGGTTAGGTTAAGGCACAACATGGGTTAGGTTAAGGCACAACATGGGTTAGGTTAAGGCACAACATGGGTTAGGTTAAGGCACAACATGGGTTAGGTTAAGGCACAACATAGGTTAGGTTAAGGCACAACATAGGTTAGGTTAAGGCACAACATAGGTTAGGTTAAGGCACAACATAGGTTAGGTTAAGGCACAACATAGGTTAGGTTAAGGCACAACATAGGTTAGGTTAAGGCACAACATAGGTTAGGTTAAGGCACAACATAGGTTAGGTTAAGGTACAACATAGGTTAGGTTAAGGTACAACATAGGTTAGGTTAAGGTACAACATAGGTTAGGTTAAGGTACAACATAGGTTAGGTTAGGTTAGGTTA
>NW_025727223.1:5000-10000 GCF_021461385.2 Schistocerca piceifrons | reverse complement strand
TCCACTCCTGGTGGTGCCCTTCCGTCAATTCCTTTAAGTTTCAGCTTTGCAACCATACTTCCCCCGGAACCCAAAAGCTTTGGTTTCCCGGAGGCTGCCCGCCGAGTCATCGGAGGAACTGCGGCGGATCGCTGGCTGGCATCGTTTATGGTTAGAACTAGGGCGGTATCTGATCGCCTTCGAACCTCTAACTTTCGTTCTTGATTAATGAAAACATACTTGGCAAATGCTTTCGCTTCTGTTCGTCTTGCGACGATCCAAGAATTTCACCTCTAACGTCGCAATACGAATGCCCCCGCCTGTCCCTATTAATCATTACCTCGGGTTCCGAAAACCAACAAAATAGAACCGAGGTCCTATTCCATTATTCCATGCACACAGTATTCAGGCGGGCTTGCCTGCTTTAAGCACTCTAATTTGTTCAAAGTAAACGTGCCGGCCCACCGAGACACTCAATAAAGAGCACCCTGGTAGGATTTCAACGGGGTCCGCCTCGGGACGCACGAGCACGCACGGGGCGGTCGCACGCCTTCGGCTCGCCCCACCGGCAGGACGTCCCACGATACATGCCAGTTAAACACCGACGGGCGGTGAACCAACAGCGTGGGACACAAATCCAACTACGAGCTTTTTAACCGCAACAACTTTAATATACGCTATTGGAGCTGGAATTACCGCGGCTGCTGGCACCAGACTTGCCCTCCAATAGATACTCGTTAAAGGATTTAAAGTGTACTCATTCCGATTACGGGGCCTCGGATGAGTCCCGTATCGTTATTTTTCGTCACTACCTCCCCGTGCCGGGAGTGGGTAATTTGCGCGCCTGCTGCCTTCCTTGGATGTGGTAGCCGTTTCTCAGGCTCCCTCTCCGGAATCGAACCCTGATTCCCCGTTACCCGTTACAACCATGGTAGGCGCAGAACCTACCATCGACAGTTGATAAGGCAGACATTTGAAAGATGCGTCGCCGGTACGAGGACCGTGCGATCAGCCCAAAGTTATTCAGAGTCACCAAGGCAAACGGACCGGACGAGCCGACCGATTGGTTTTGATCTAATAAAAGCGTCCCTTCCATCTCTGGTCGGGACTCTGTTTGCATGTATTAGCTCTAGAATTACCACAGTTATCCAAGTAACGTGGGTACGATCTAAGGAACCATAACTGATTTAATGAGCCATTCGCGGTTTCACCTTAATGCGGCTTGTACTGAGACATGCATGGCTTAATCTTTGAGACAAGCATATGACTACTGGCAGGATCAACCAGGGAGCTGCGTCAACTAGAGCTGAGCAGCCGGCCGCCCGGGAGTGTGTCCCGGGGGCCCGCGCGAACACGCAAGCGTCCGCTCAATCATTCTGCAAACAGGAGGAGGCTGAGCTCCCCTGCACAATACACCTCGAAACCCTCTCAGGTCCCGGCGGCGCGCAGCGCCGTCCCAAGTACTTGGTCGGGTTCGAGAGAGGCGCAATCGCCCGGAGTTAGGCGAGTAGACGCTTTCGGTGCGACCACCCGTGCTCCCAACTGAGCTTGCCGCTGCCGACAGAGGCCCGGGAGCGTGCTGTCGTGGCATTGCCGGCGGGAGACAACACGCGCCACCTACGGTGACCGGCAGCTCCAACGCCAGCGCCACAGAAGGACAAAAGCCCCACTTGGGTGCCGAAGCGAACTCTCCCAGCACAGCGCACGCGCCAACACATCCGCACAGCTGCGATACAAACCACCAGCGAGAACCGCTGGGGCGACCGAGCAGCAGACGGCGTCGCGGCGCCGAGCGCCGGGCGGCAGCGCATCCTCAACGCACACAGTCCTCAATCGGACCAGCACACTGAAGATGTCCACCGCGCTTCGCACCGGGCCCGCGAGGACCTACTTTGGCCGCACGGCGCCGCGCGCAGGGTGCGCCGGCGCGCAGCTGCGACGCCTGCCGCGTCCGTCGGCCGGCGCGCCTGCCACTGGCCGCCCCCACCAGCCGGCTGTAGCGCGTGCGCCCACGCACCGCGCGGCCAGCACGCCGGGAGGCGCCCCCTCACCGGCCGGGGACGGTCCCACCCAGCCACCGCCGCGTATCGCTTCACACCCAGATGCCGTTCAGTTTCGTCGGCATGGTGGGTATCGCTGGAACAACCGGTTAGTACCTCAACCTATCGTCGCCATCACCGATTCACCCCTAGCGAGAACAACCGCACCACAACAGGTTACCATTTGTTCATTTGCGTAACTTCACCAGAAAACGCAGGCGTCCATCGCCATTTGCAACTTCCACGATTATTGCATGCCTGTGTCAGGTGTCACGCCACACTACGTCTGCCCACATACACGCAACAAAATGTGCACGCCTAGACAATACGTGGAAGGTGGCCCCCGTACGTATGCGATGTCCATTGCTCGAACGACTGTCAACCGGCCTCTGTAGCATGTCGCAGATATGGAACGCGGTGCACCATGCCATCACGGTGTGTGAGGAGAGACGACTAGGTCCGAATACATCAACAGACAGCTCATGCTGATCGCCATCCACGGCGTCCGTTCCTCCCACACGTCTCTATGGCGTACCACACTGCAATCCAGCTCTCATAGGGAGACGACACGTAGCTGCGTGCACAATATTTGCACTGTATGGTCCGCCGTTTTTGGGCGCAGTCGTTGTACGGTCACACATGTGCCACGATGTATCATTCAGTACATAAGGACGAATGTGCAGTACAGATTGTGGTTTACGCGTACGACATTAGCGGACAGTTGACACAGGCCGCACCACAACGTAGCCTGAGTACGTCGCATGCGGAGGGCATTGAACATGCAAAGTTCTCACCAACCAGCTTGCGAAGGCAGGGGGCAAGGTGGGGACGTGGGGAGGGGCGGCATGTACGTCCTGCTGCCATCCACATTACAGTGTACAGCAGGAGCATGTGGAAAGTGAGCAAGACTTGCAAGGTGTTTAACATGAAGCGATACACAGGGGAGCGGGGAGTGCGAGTAGCGAACTATATTGCGAGGGTTGCGGGTGGGCAACACTACACTAATTGAACGAGTCGTATAACAATTACAGAGCAGGTTTAGGCGACAACGTGGGTTACGTTAGGCGACAACGTGGGTTAGGTTAAGGCACGACGTGGGTTAGGTTAAGGCACGACATGGGTTAGGTTAAGGCACAACATGGGTTAGGTTAAGGCACAACATGGGTTAGGTTAAGGCACAACATGGGTTAGGTTAAGGCACAACATGGGTTAGGTTAAGGCACAACATGGGTTAGGTTAAGGCACAACATGGGTTAGGTTAAGGCACAACATGGGTTAGGTTAAGGCACAACATGGGTTAGGTTAAGGCACAACATGGGTTAGGTTAAGGCACAACATGGGTTAGGTTAAGGCACAACATGGGTTAGGTTAAGGCACAACATGGGTTAGGTTAAGGCACAACATGGGTTAGGTTAAGGCACAACATGGGTTAGGTTAAGGCACAACATGGGTTAGGTTAAGGCACAACATGGGTTAGGTTAAGGCACAACATGGGTTAGGTTAAGGCACAACATGGGTTAGGTTAAGGCACAACATGGGTTAGGTTAAGGCACAACATGGGTTAGGTTAAGGCACAACATGGGTTAGGTTAAGGCACAACATGGGTTAGGTTAAGGCACAACATGGGTTAGGTTAAGGCACAACATGGGTTAGGTTAAGGCACAACATGGGTTAGGTTAAGGCACAACATGGGTTAGGTTAAGGCACAACATGGGTTAGGTTAAGGCACAACATGGGTTAGGTTAAGGCACAACATGGGTTAGGTTAAGGCACAACATGGGTTAGGTTAAGGCACAACATGGGTTAGGTTAAGGCACAACATGGGTTAGGTTAAGGCACAACATGGGTTAGGTTAAGGCACAACATGGGTTAGGTTAAGGCACAACATGGGTTAGGTTAAGGCACAACATGGGTTAGGTTAAGGCACAACATGGGTTAGGTTAAGGCACAACATGGGTTAGGTTAAGGCACAACATGGGTTAGGTTAAGGCACAACATGGGTTAGGTTAAGGCACAACATGGGTTAGGTTAAGGCACAACATGGGTTAGGTTAAGGCACAACATGGGTTAGGTTAAGGCACAACATAGGTTAGGTTAAGGCACAACATAGGTTAGGTTAAGGCACAACATAGGTTAGGTTAAGGCACAACATAGGTTAGGTTAAGGCACAACATAGGTTAGGTTAAGGCACAACATAGGTTAGGTTAAGGCACAACATAGGTTAGGTTAAGGCACAACATAGGTTAGGTTAAGGCACAACATAGGTTAGGTTAAGGTACAACATAGGTTAGGTTAAGGTACAACATAGGTTAGGTTAAGGTACAACATAGGTTAGGTTAAGGTACAACATAGGTTAGGTTAGGTTAGGTTACACGTTGTTGTAAGGAAAGGTGTAGGGGGGGGGCGGGGGCGGCAGGTTCGTTGATAGTGATTATAGTAAGTGAATGCTTGTGACATGATCAGATTTGTCACGTCAGGATGCACCTTTGGCTTATTAGAGGCGGCGCTCCAATTCTATGCTTGTGTCAGACCTGTGTCTTTGACTCATGTCATTGTTTGTGCGCTGTGACAGGAGGTACTATTGTGATGTTGGGTGCACCGTTGTATAGGACATGTGTGGGTGTTGGTGCCTGATCTGCGCAATGGTGGATGTCGAAAGGGTGGGATATTGTATTTTCCGCATGGACCTCCTGGTCTGGTTGTGATAGTGTGGATTGTGTAATGTGGCGGAGAGGATGCACTGGATGTTGTTCCATGCTGGTGCTTACATATTGTATGTGCGCCCGTTAGAAGCAGAGAGTGGTGCGTGATCAGAGTGGCTGGCTGACGTGTGGTTCCCATTGTGGGCAGACTCTTTCAGCATGTATACGGACAGTTGTATATATATTCTGTAGTTTGATGGCTCTGCATTGATTACTAATCAGCGCCGTGTGTACGGGTAATCTGGTTCCAGTCCAAAATGTTCCATCTGTGTACATTAGT
>NW_025727222.1:0-60568 GCF_021461385.2 Schistocerca piceifrons | reverse complement strand
AATCGGTCCCGCCGTCGGATTAATGTGGCTGCGGCGGGTGATGGGCGGAAGCTCAAGGACATGGAGGTCAACGAGTTGTTGGTAGCGTTCCCAGTTTGTATTGATAACGTAAGCCGGACGGAGCTGGTCCTTGTGGACGTGCGTCAAGAAATTCGAGGGTCACCGGATTGTGATCAGAGTCAAGCTCTGAGATCACAGAGATGCGGTGGACCCACGGAATATCCCGAGCCAGAAAGATGTCCAAGGATATCAGGACGGTAGCGAGCTGTTTTGTGGAAGTGAGTGGTGAATCTGGAGCAATGACTCGGGATAGCGGCATTCAGTTCGAGGTATTGAAATAGCCGACGTCCATTTGCGTTGGTAGAACGGCATCCCCACGTCCCGTGCTTGGAGTTTGAAGTCCCCTCCCCACGAGGACCTTGGGGCCCAGGTGGAAGAGGATATCCAAGTCGGTCGGGACTATAGCGCGAGCGGGGGGAGTTGTAAGCCTGCGGCAAGGGTCAACGGCAGTCCATATAGCTGTATATCTATAGCTGTGGCTTCCAGGTGTTGCATGTTCGGTATCTGCCGGAGTCGGTGCGTAATGCAACTGTTTAACTAGGATAAGAGTGCCGCCGTGTGGCCGATCCGCGCGGTCGGATCGATATGCAAAGTAATTGGGAACGGAAAACTGTTGGTGAGGTTTTAGGGTGCGTTTCGCAAATAAGGGCTATGTCGACACCTCTGTCTTCCAGAAAGGCTTCAAGGGGAATGACGTTGGCGTAGAATACCATCGGCGTTCCAACTGATTATACGAAATGGCGGTGTTGATTAGGGTCCATCTGAGAAGTAGGAGATGAAGGCAGAAAGGATTATCATTAGTTTACTGAATGGGGTCAGAAGCAGAATTGAGTTGTTGGATAGTAGAACGAACAAGAGAGATGATTTTGGGGAATGTTGAACTGCTGCAACAAGGCAGCAAGGTCAGCAAGGTGGTTGGAAAAGGGGAAGGAGAAAGTAGGGGGGCGGGGGTGCAGAGGGCTCTGGAGAGAGGGGTTTGTAGTTCCCCAAAGCTGAGGTGGGGAGCCAGTCGCCGGTCGTGAGGCAGGACGTCGCGGGTGGCGTCGGCCCCGTGCACGGCAGCAGAGGAGGATGGTGGAGTAGGGGCGCGACGTGCTCGCAGTTGTGGAAAATTTTCAGTATTAACTGGTGGGAGCAGCTGGCGTCGAAGGCGCCGAGGCTGCATGAGTGGAGGAGCTGCGAGATTTCACCCAGCGCTTTTTGATATGCTGAACATTTTCTGTAATTGGCTGGGTGAGCCTGTCCGCAAATTGCAGCATTTGGGGCGGGTCGTGGTAGGTTTCTTTTGACAAAGTCGTGTGAGGTGGTCAGCGCCACACTTGACGCAACGCGGCAGGGCGGCACGCAGTTGCGGGAGCCGTGTCCAAAACGCTGGCAATTGAAACATTGTGTCAAGCCAGATTCGTTACGGTATGATTCCACATCCACCTTCATGTGAAGGACGGAATTTAATTTTATAGACGTCGTATACATTTGGTGTGCAATGGAGTACAGCAACAAACAGGGGCCATTTAATATCTGTAAGTTTTCCTTTGTGCGTCTGGCACCTGCTGGTGCATAACTGTGACAGATTGTACTGTGAAGCCCAGTTCCTCCAGCGCTTCCTTGACGTCAGCGGGAGGGGTCGTGGGTTCGAGGTGCCTGACGACGGACCTTCAATATTTTTGAGGGGGTCGAGGTCGTAAGTATGGTATTGAATGGCACGTGCTTTTAGGTACTCAATCATATACCGATAATCGGAAGGATTTTCGAATTCATATCGGATATTGCCCCTTTTGTACTGACAGGAAAAGGAACCCTTTAGGTGCCCCTTCAGTTTCCTTTATTCGATCGAGGTAATTGGTTGTATCATGAACAATGATAGGTTGGCACCTTGGGGTTTTGAGAGGAGTAGGAGCCGGGAGATTTGTCAGAGTTTTTGTTCAGCTGGTGTGATATCATCTAAACTTTCGTATCTGTTTTGACGTCGGTACTGTAACCTCGTAAGCCTCAACCATGTCGACCTGACTGGTATCAGTCGGCGCATGGGAAGCGGAGGTATTCTGAGGCGGAGCAGGGTCCTGACGGGTCGGTCGATTGTTTCTTTCTGTCAGGTGCCCTGGATTCTGTTGAATCAGAATCGGTAACCGAAGGGGGATGCGCGTGCTTGCGAGAGGCATGTGAGTACGGCGCATCCCGCGCCTTCGTTGTCGATTTCATTGATTTACGACGTGTAGCGGGAGCTGCAGCGTCAGCGGAGCCGGGGTGTAGGGGGCGGCCAGGGACGGCTTCGTTGTCACCGTTAGGTATCCCGCCGGAGCCTGACCCCACGCTACTCGGCCCTGGGCCGGTCGAACCCAGCTCAACGCTGTCAAGCTGCGTCTGCTCAACCGCTTGATTGATATTTTCTTTAGTAATTTGAGTTATCGGATCCGACAGCCGCCGGTGATCTGATCGACTGGAAGATAGACAAGATTCGGACGAATACGACAATAACTCGGCGCATGACATGATATTCTTGCCAGACGAGGGAAACAACCCACGAGAACCGGCAGAGGGAGCGGCCATCGTGGCCTTTGACTCCGCCGCGGGACGACGAAATCAGCGCGCGCGACGACCGATAGCAGCGCAGAAAATAACCGCCTCGATTGAAAGACGATGCGGAACAACGCAGAAAGCGAACGTCCGACCTAACGCCGAACACAGAAAAACGCGCGGAAAATACACTCAACTATCACGTAACACAGCAAGCGCTCCGCTCTAGTCAGCGTCTCCCCACACAGTGGCACCCGCCGCCAGCCGCCGCCGCACCTTTACCAGCTCGCCCCTGTTGCGGCCGGCCGACCAATGGGGCGCGCGCGCAACCGGCCGCCGCACCCGAGCCCATAAAGCACCCCCACCCCGGCTGCGCCGGGCACGCACTCCCGCTGCCTCGACTCGCTGCCGCTCGCACCGGTCGTTTTCGTTTCCTTCTCGTGTGCACCGTCGCTAGCCCATCGCCATGTCCGGACGCGGAAAGGGGAGGCAAAGTCAAGGGGCAAGTCAAAGTCCCGCTCAATGCAGGGCTGGGCTCCAGTTCCCCGGTCGGCAGAATCCACCGCCTCCTGCGCAAGGGAAACTACGCAGAGCGCGTCGGCGCCGGGGCGCCCCGTCTACCTCGCCGCCGTCATGGAGTACCTCGCGGCTGAGGTGCTCGAGCTGGCCGGAAACGCGGCCCGCGACAACAAGAAGACGCGCAT
Organism: Schistocerca piceifrons; assembly: GCF_021461385.2. Lineage (NCBI taxonomy): Eukaryota > Metazoa > Arthropoda > Insecta > Orthoptera > Acrididae > Schistocerca > Schistocerca piceifrons. Next base: position 57,290 of record NW_025727222.1, on the reverse strand, counting down.
CATCCCGCGCCACCTGCAGCTTGCCATCCGCAACGACGAGGAGCTCAACAAGCTCCTGTCGGGCGTCACCATCGCACAGGGTTGGTGTCCTACCCAACATCCAGGCCGTCCTGCTGCCAAAGAAGACCGAGAAGAAAGGCCTAAAGGAGGCCAGGCAATCGCAGCGCCGCGGTGCTCCCCTGCACGCAACGCGCTTTGCCGGCTCGGCTCGGCCCGGCCCACAACAATCGGGCCCTTTTCAGGGCCACCACACAAACCTACGTCCAAAGCAAAATTTCAGTCGTCCTCGCCGCAACCTTGTTTGTGTTTCAACTTTGCACTTCACAGCACAGCCGCCGCCGGCGCACGTCCGCCATCTTGTCGGTCCACACAGCCCGCACACACACACACACACACACACACACACACACACACACACATTTTGGCACGGTCGCAGAGTCGCCTTCCAAACGACAACGGCAGCAATAATGACCATTGTTAAAGGGAGGCGTGTCGACACACCGCCCTCCACTCCCGCGCGCAACGGCCGTCGACACGAACGAAACAGCTGATCCGGCCGCCTATGCCCACACGCCCTTGCCTTCGGAAACCCCAACGCCGCCGCAAACACACAGAGCCAAACCACGCAAGCAAATAATTACCGCCTCTCTCGCACAACAACACACAGCCCGCCATCTCCGTCGCGATCGATACAAAGACACACAATAACAAACACAAACGAAGCAGCTCCACACACAGCCAGCCACATGACACGTTTCCTTTCCTTCTCCCCTCCCAGCCACATCACGTCGCTCAAACGGAAAGAAAGAAAGAAACAAACAAACAAACAAACAAACGAACAACACAGCGCACACACACGCAGCAACAACAACAACAACAACACAGACTCTTTCGCACTTTTCAACTTCCGAACAGTGTGGTGGCCCTGAAAAGGGCCGTTTTCTAGTCTCTCCCACCCCACAAGCACGGCCGCGGGAAAGGCCAGCGCCCGCTGCGACGCAGCCTAACCGCCCGAAACCGTACAGGGTGCGCCCCTGCCTCTTCAGGGCGTACACCACGTCCATGGCCGTCACAGTCTTGCGCTTGGCGTGCTCAGTGTACGTCACCGCGTCGCGGATCACGTTCTCCAGGAACACCTTCAGCAACCCCGCGGGTCTCCTCGTAGATCAGACCAGAGATGCGCTTCACGCCGCCCCTGCGAGCCAGGCGGCGGATGGCGGGCTTCGTGATGCCCTGGATGTTGTCGCGCAACACCTTGCGGTGCCGCTTGGCGCCACCCTTGCCGAGCCCCCTTTCCTCCCCTTGCCGCGGCCTGTCATCCTTCCTTCCTCGGGCAAAGCAAAACGTGCACAAACAGCAGCTGCAGCGGCTGGCGAGTCGGCTACGGTCTGCGCCCAGCGCGCCCGCCGCCCCCCTATATAGACTCTGGCCCGCCCCTCCCCCCACCACGCGCAACCGAGGGCATATAAGCGCAGCACGGAGGCGCGCGGGGCCCATTCCGCTGTTTAGACTCGCTGCGACGCACTTCGTCTCCGAGAACGCTCATGACTGGGAAGCCAGATCGCCGCCGCACTAGAAGGCCTGAATTAACGCGTTGGGCTTCACCGGCGGCCGCCAACGGCAGTCAAGGCGCACGAGAAGCCAGCGGCAAGGGATGATGCTCCAGTGCTACAACTGCCAGCAGCTGGGGGCACACCGCGCGCGGGTGTAAGAACGCCGTCGCGTGCTTAAAGTGCGCGGCGGGCCCCACGACACCCGCAGCTGCACGAAACCTCGTGGGGTGGCTTGTAGCTGCGCGAACTGCGGCGGGCCACCACGCCGCCAACTCGCGTAGCTGCGGCTACCTCCGCGAGTCACGCCAGTCTACCCGCCGCACCACGCCCTGCGGCGACATCAAGCGCCTCGACGGCCGCCCCCGCCCCCCCCTCCCGGCAAGGGGTGCGAGCCGCGCCGTCTTGAAACCGTCCACCGACCACGCCGTGGCCGGCTTCCAAGCCGCCTTTGCGGCCGAAAGGGCGGCACTGAAGGAGGAGCTCGCAGCAGTCCATCGCCAGCTCCAACAGCTGCGCGATGAGCTGCGGGGCTAACAAGAAGAAGCCGCCAGCTCCCCGCCGCCGCCCCTGCCGTGAGGTCGTCCGGTGGGGATAGCCGTAGCCACGCAAACACCCGCCGCTGTGAGTCGTCCGGTGGGGGTCGACGTGGCCACGCAAACGGCAGCCGCTCCCCCCTCCCGCAGCAATGCAGGAGGTGGCGCCCATGGACACGGATGATGTGCCGCCTCGGCTGCCACCCTCCGCAGGTGGCAGGCCGCCAGCAAGGGCGCTAAGGCGCCCCCCTGTCTCCTCGCAAGCCGAGAAGCCCAACGAAGAAGAGGAGGATTCACCTACCTTTTCCTGACGTGACCAACGTGCAGGTTGTCCTGAAGGACATTACCGCGGCACTGAAGAATGGGTCCTACCCCTATGCCGACCAACCATATCCCCTTCACTCCGCCAGACCAGCCCATACCTTCCCTTCCTCATCGGCCGCTCCCCCTGCGCACCTACCGTGACGCATTTATGGAAGTGCTCACAAAGAAGGAAATAGCCCTGCTCAATTCGCACCCCATCTTCACCCCCCTCTCAATGGGATGCCTTAGTCGACGTTATCGATGTATTCCTGAAGGAAGAGTTCCGGTCTGGTCGGCGGAAGATGGACAGCGAAGCTTTGGAAGCCATGGAAGACATTACCCGTAAACATCGCCAGGTTCAGTAACAGACACCACGCGCCGGCCTCTACAGCAGTAGCGGAGCCATCAGCTTAAACCACCGGCCAGTCACTTCGGCCCTTCGTTTTACATTTCTCTCACTGTCTCTCTTACTATCCTTTCATCTTTCCTTTATTTTAAAAAAAAAAAAAAAAAAAAAAAAAAAAAAAAAAAAAAAAAACCAGCACAACAGTCCAAGGTCAAATACCACCCGTCATGTCACACCCACATTTTCACCCCGTCAATGAAGAAGGAGAAGCGCTTTTAACGCGCTAGAACTTCGCTCACAGCTGAGGGTTCACCCCTCAACCATGTGCGTCGTCGTCGTCCGTCGTCGTCGTCGTCGTCGTCGTCGTCGCGCGGGCCCGTTGTCAAGGCAGCACCGGACGCCGCGCCGCACCTAACCTCCACGCACGCCGCTCCGCTACCGCCAACGCTACCGCCATGGCCCGCACAAAGCAAACGGCCCGCAAGTCCACCGGCGGAAAGGCGCCGCGCAAACAGCTCGCCACCAAGGCGGCGAGGAAGAGCGCGCCCGCCACCGGAGGCGTCAAGAAGCCCCCACCGCTACAGGCCGGGGCACCGTCGCCCTGCGAGAAATCAGGCGCTACCAGAAGAGCACAGAGCTGCTCATCCGCAAGCTGCCATTCCAGCGCCTAGTGCGCGAGATCGCCCAGGACTTCAAGACCGACCTGCGCTTCCAGAGCTCCGCAGTCATGGCCCTGCAGGAGGCCAGCGAGGCCTACCTCGTCGGCCTCTTCGAAGACACCAACCTGTGCGCAATCCACGCCCGAAGCGCGTCACCATCATGCCCAAGGACATCCAGCTCGCGCGCCGCATCCGCGGCGAGCGCGCCTAAACCGCGCCGCGGCACCGCACCGCACAAACAAAAACGGCCCTTTCAGGGCCACTAACATCTCTCCGTCGCGAGCAAACTTTGTCGGTCGCCTGCCTCTCGCCCCGCAACCCAAAAACTAAAACCACCACTTCCCGTCCGTCCGCCACACACGACCCGCTCACTCTGCCTGCCTGCTAGCAGCGCGCAACAATCACACATCATCCCTCCCCGGCGCTCAAAGCGCACAATACCCAACGGCCCGACGTCACACCGCACGGGTGGCTGGCCGGCCGCCGCTTTCGTTTCGAAAACAAAAAAAACCCGCACTCCACTCCGACGGCCAACGGCCAGGCAGGCGCGCTCGCTCGCTCTACACGCCACCGAAATCCCCGCCGACTCCCTTCCACATCTCAACGTGCCCCCCGTTGCAAAACATAACACACACAAAGAAACAAAACAAAGACCAGACACGACTAGACAAGACACACATCCGAGAAGAACGAACGCAGGCAAGCCAACCAACGTATTCAAACAAAACAACGTGACAGAAAACCAACCGTCGGCCGCCGCCACAAACACGGCGACAATCAACCACGACAACAACAACACCGCTTACCGCTACCGCCGCCCACACCCGCCACCGACCCCCGCCAATCAAACCACCACGGCACGCAAACAGCATCCCCACGGGCATACAGACAGACACCCACACCAAACGCAACACGACAATCAAAACCTTCCCCGACGTGCTTTGATGGCCCTGAGAAGGGCCGTTTTGGGCCGCGCGTCTCTTGCGCGCCACTAGACGACGACGGGGGGTGGGGGACGACGGGGTCAAGCGCCAAACCCTTCCTTTCCCATCTCTTTCTCCTCTACTCTACTCTACTTCTTCTTCTTGGGCGAAGCCTTCGCCTTAGACGGCGTCGTCGCCTTCTTCGGGCGCGGCGCCTTCGGCTTCTTCGTCGGAACCTTGGCGGCCTTCTTCGCCTTCGACGGCGACTTGGCCTTGGCCGGCTTGGCCGCAGCCGCCTTCTTCGCACCCGCGGGAGCGGCCGACGCCGCAGACGCCTTCTTGGCGGCGCCCGCCTTCCGACCGGTCGCCGCCTTCACGCCACCAGCCTTCTTTGCGCCGGCCGCACGGGCGCCCTTCTTCTCCTTGCTGGCCGGAGCGGCGCGCTTCTTCTTGGCACCGCCAGCACGAGCCTTGCCGCCCTCGGCCGCCCCCCCCCGCCGCCGGCGCCGGCAAGCTTGAACGAGCCGGACGCGCCCCTTCCCCTTCGTCTGCACCAGCTCGCCCGCCACGACGGCCGACTTGAGGTACTTCTTGATAAACGGCGCCAGCTTCTCCGCGTCCAGCTTGTAGTGCGCGGCTATGTACTTCTTGATCGCCTGCAGCGACGACCCGCCGCGCTCCTTCAGACTCTTGATGGCGGCCGTCACCATCTCAGAGGTGCGCGGTGTGTGCGCAGGCTTGGCGCGCGGCTTCTTCGCAGACGACGCAGACTTGGCCTTCTTCGTAGTGCCGGTGGCGGCGGGTGCCGCAGCAGTCTCGTTCGTAGCCGCCTGATCTGCCATTTCGACGACGCGCGTAACACACAGCGGAGCGAGAGCGAGAGCGAGCGGGACGGCAGGCACGCAAGCACAGCACAGCACGGCAGAGCAGAGCAGAGAATCACAAGGGCCCAGCCAGTGTCGCGGGCGGGCGCGGACGGCCGAGAGAGCGGCCGCCACTCTGCGCGCCGCCGCGCCGCGCCTCCCGCGCTTGCTACCGCCCAACGTCCGACAGCCTGTGCGGAGCAGCCCCAAAGCTGCGCCACAACCGCCCGCGCCTTTCAAACCACCGAGGATGGGGCTACACACAGCCACACCACAGTCGCCAACCAGTCGCCACGGCAGCGCCGCAAACCACGGCCAAACTGCAGCTACCGCGCGCTACAGCCTGGGTCGGCCCGCCGAGAATCGCCGCCCCCGCCCAAATGCCGCCCCCACAGCCCCAGCCGACGACCCGCCACAATGGCCAAACCTTCGGCAAAACTCCCACACCGTCGCCGCGGCAGCCCGGCCAGCGCGGCCGGCGCCACAGCCACACAAGCCGAGGCGTGCGGCGATGACGGCCGTGCAAACGCGCCTCCGCCGCCCCATCGCCTTCCGTCGCCCTCCCGCCGTTTCCCGATCGGCCCGCAGCCGTCGGGCCACATCGCGCGCCGTCCTCCTCCTCTCGCCCGCCAACATTCACAGCCGTTTCTCAACAATTGCCCGCCGCAAACGGACGCCGCCTGCGCAACAGGCGCCGCCGCCCCTCGCCGCTTCCGACCCAACCCCTCGACCGAGGCAAACCGCAATCCGAATCTACAGACCAACCCAATCTGCCGTCAGCACACACGACAGCCGACCTTACACGTTGCGCGTTACACATTACGTTTACACGTCTAGGTTAGGTTCGGTTAGGTTAGGTGGACGTGGGTTAGGTTAAGGGGACTTGGGTTAGGTTAAGCGTCAAACTTAGGTTAAGCATTCAAACACGTCAGGCGTCAGAGGTTAGGTTAGGTTAGGTTAGGTTAGGTTAGGTTAGGTTACGTTAGGTTACGTTACACGTTAGGTTAAGGGGTCAGTGCTAGGTTAAGAAGCGTCAAACGTAGGTTAAAAAAGCGTTCAAAACGTGAGGCGTGAGCCGCCGGACAGCTTACCTTACGTAGACGTTTGGGGCTCACAGGCTGAGCTCACCTCACCACACCACAGGTTAGGTTCGGTTCGGTTCGCTCGGCTCAGCGTAAAGCGCCGAGGTCAGGGTTACGTTCGTTCACCTTCGGGCGCCACACTTTCGGTTGAAAGGTCGCGACGGGACGACGTCGGCAGGCACCGCCGCAAACGGACAAAAACGTACAGACGACGTCGAAAACCGCCGACAGACGGGGGAGCAGCACGACCACGACCAGATACCGAGCGCGAACGAGACGCACGCGAACCACCCCCACCGGCCAAAGGGCACCACACAACAACCCAGAGCACCACGTGTCGACACCACAGCAACCCGCCGCTCACGCGACATGGCTGGCACCGAAGGGCAACCGCCCGCAACTGCGCTTTCCGCGCCGGCCCGGATGCACGTCGTGCTACAACAACACCACTACCGTACACAGCCGCTGTTCACAACATCACTATCATGCGCGCCCGCGGCTCGCCGCCGTCGCAGTCGCAGCCCCAACGCCAGCACTTTTGCACCACCATTCACACGCACCGCAACACAGCTCGCCGACACAGCCGAACAAAACAAACACCACACAACAACAGCAACAACGCCGCCGCCTCTACTCGTGCCGGCGACCCACCCCGCCGATGGCGCACCTTTCGCCAGCCGGCAATCGACACACACGCACGCACCCACCCACCCCCCGGGGCCCAGTGCAAAAAAAAACACACAAAAACAAAAACAAAAAAAAAACAACACAAACGACACGGGAAGCGCACACCGCCACTTCGCGCGCACGCCACCAACCAGTCGTCGTCTCAAAATAACAAACACAAACAAAATAAACTAACAACTAGGGCAACACAAAACAAAAACGCCTCGCACGAACCGCCCACAAAAAGGACAAGCACACGCACAGCCTCTGCTGACGACCACGACGCAGCGGCACGCTGCTCCTGTCCCGCGCCCCGCGCCCCGCGCCCCACTCGATTCACAACTCACGCGACACCGTCAACGACGGGCTCGCTTCCCGCAACCTACCACCTTTCCGCCACGACGCACAGCCCCAGCCCCACCCGACCCGACGACGCCCGTGGCAACGACTGCACTTTCACCACCGCCTCCCCCTTCCCCCCCAAAACACACACACACACACAGCCAGCCAAAAACGCACTCGCGACCCACACATGCACGTGCATCGGCACACGCCAACCAGTCAACGTCGACAACCACACGCAAGGCTCGAAACGAAACCGGCGTCCTTCCACGTTGCCATCAAGCTACCTACACGACACAAGACACAAGGAACAAACACAACAGCCGGCCCCACTAATTCCCACTCTCACGCCGCAAAAAGCACACCGAAACCGCCAAACGCACGCACATTCCCCTTCGCACTGACACCGACCGGCTCGCTACCACACACCTCTCGGCAGCCGTTTCACGCCAATTCGCCACACCGCCCACACAGTCGACAAGCGCCCGCCCTGTACGGCACACGCAACGACGCAGCGCAGCAAAGGGCGCCCGCAACACATACCTCTCCTCTCTCTCCCTCTCCGCCGCCCGACGCGCCAACCGCCACGCCACACCGCCAGCCACTCGCAAATTGTGCACTGCCACCAGCCACACGTCCAACACGCCGCGCCGCCTCCGGCCACCCGCCAGGGGGCGCTCACGTCCGCGACAACAGCGCGGCCCGCCGGGCCGAACCGAACCGAACCGAGCCGCCGCTGCTCTGCACTCGGCACGGCCACACCCTGCTGCAGACCGGGCTCGTCTCTCTGTACGCGTCTGCCTGCGCATCAACACAACACGACCTTTTTTTTTTTTTTCTCTCTACCGCCATCCCTTCTTCTCGCGTTTTACTCGTTGTTGCAGCAGCGGCGCACACCTACACATCCACAGCCCCAGCCGAGCCGAGCCGGCCTCACCTCAGGGCCCGCCGCCAGCGTCTCCTCCTCGGGCACAGGTGCGGTGCTGTGGCCGCCCATCCAACCGCATTGCTGGCCGTCCAGCCGCCAGGCGTTCCCACTGCCGCGAGCCACGCCGCGCACCGACCCTGCTGCAGAAAACGAAGCATAGCCAGAGACCGACCGATACACAAAGCAAGCCGTCGCCTCGCCTCTTGTCCTTCCTGCCTTCCTTTCGCCCCCCCCCCCCCTCCTTTTTTTTTTTTATTTTGTTTTCTTCTTTCTTTCTTTCTTTGGCCCTCTCTCCTTCCCGCCCCATGGCGGTTACGGCACCGCCTGCAGCGGCAGATTTTTTGCGCCCACACGCCTACTCCTACCACCATTAACCTTGCCCTGCCCATCAACGTCGCAGTCGAACCGACGCTTGCCAACACACTGCCCACGTTCCTTTCTCTTTTCGGCCTACGCCCATTACGCGCCGCCGCCACAGCACCTTCCCTTCCCACAACACACCGACGTCATCACACGCACCCACAAACAGGGGCCACGACCGTGTTCCTCGCCCACTCCCATCCCGCACGGTACGCACATTCCCAACTACTACCGCGCACCCTCCCTTTCCAATCTGTGTGTCTCTGTGTCTGTGTCCTGTGTCCTGTCCGCGCGTGACGCCTCTCAACATCCGCCGTCCCCCGTCCCGTTTTCGCCCCCATGCCGTCGTCGCGCCGCCTCCTCCCCGTCCACCGCCGCCCCTGTCCGCCCCGCACCACACCATACACCGCTGCTTGTCCCGGCCGTTGCCACCAAAGGCGCCGACCGCAAACGCGCCACGCCGCAGCCCCCGTGCGTCTCGCTCGCTTGCATCTCCGTGCCGACGCTGCCTCTCTTCCCGCTCGCACTCGACCTCGACAACACAGTCTTTGGCTCCGCCACTGCGTGTTCCGGTGGTACGCACGCTGCAACACGTATGTATTCGTTACCAGAGCGATGGCGAGGCATGACAGCATCTCTGTCTGACCAGAGAGTTATTTATCGTTGCTAGTCGGCGCTTGGACCGCGCCAGACGACAGTAGTGGCACGCACCGGGTCGCCAGGAACAGTTGTTATATATATTGTAGCGCGAGTCGGGAGAGGTAGTAGTCGGTCGACAGTAGTAGCGGGTGGACGGTTGTACTGAGCGGTGCGTCGGCGGCGTGCTCTGCTCGTCTCGCGACTCTGGTCACGGTTCGGGACGATGTATAGTATATTGTGTTATAATCAAAAGGTAGTGTGAAGCTGCATTGCGCAAATCTGATAACGTATGTTCATTGTACTTATTTTGTTCAACAACAAAAGCCCCACTATTACTTTTTTCTAAAGCAACTTTTGTCTTTTAACGAAAAACATTCACTTTTTAAAGACTACTTCCTATGGCATTTCCCTCCAAGGAGTGCAATTAATTACCAGCCAGCACTCATTCATTGCACACAGCTGTGTAAGGGGTATCTACAATTGAGGAGCGGATATAAATGCAACTTTTTTGTTTTTTTTTTTTTTTTTGTGTGTTGTAACCTCCCCGCAAAATTTAAAATAATGGACAATGTTATTTACGGATGCTAATGGACATTGCGCTAATTGTAACCTCGCCCACAATGAGAGGTATTGAAAATGGCAACAAAAATGTGAAATTCGCAATCCGACTCAAATATAAATTCTTCACAACATTTAAAGTCCGTTCAGTGACAAGAAACTTCAATTGAGCCGAAATATCGGTCTTTGGCCCTGTGCAAAACAATCAGAATTAAAGTCTTACCTCAGAATAAATGGATGTCACATTTCTGCTCTTGTTGTTGCGCAGCGCTTGGAGGAACTGCATTGCAAATAATAATATTCTCTTTTTTTGTGATTTTAGTGAAATTTTTCTTCAAAGAAGTGGAATGAAATGGGAAGTGCAACGAACTCTTTAGTTCAATAAAACATTACATTTTTGAAAAATGCTTTTGAAATAAAAATTATTTTTGGGGAACTTGTTGGAGAATTAATTACAATAAATATAATTTTTCATTATCTAATGATTATATTAATTAACAGTATACCTCCTTCACCATCTTGACCAGTGTTGCCGACCGCCTACATCACACAACCGCACTCGGCTGCTACTACTGACCGACCGCTCTGCATGACGACTATTAGCGTACTGCACGCGACGACTACTGACAGAGTACAGCCCTCAACTAGACAGAGCTACAGACTCGCAACGACTGACTGACTGACTGACTGACTGACTGACTGACTGAGAACCGCTCGCAACACTCGCGCGGTCCAGCGCAAACTCTCTGGTCACAGATGCTACAATGTCTCGCCATCGCTGCTATGTTACATACGTGTTTCAGTGTCTTTTTCATTGGGGTAACGATCTTTGGCTCTTTTTATTCTGAATACAGGGCCAAAGGTCAACGCTGCTGCCCTTATACAATTTATCAGGTTCCATTATGTCTGTTGCAATGTTACATACGGTTCATTCTTTCATTAATATTATCGTTGGGTTTGTTTTGTAGGGACGTTAACATTCTGGCACATTTTTATTATCATCGGACTCTCTGCTATTTGTGCAGGGAGGTTATACCTGGGTCCATTTCCATTTCCATTTCCATTTACATTTTAATATTGATAGACTTTTTGTTTTCTTTTTTTGTTTCTTGTTGTTTTTCCTTCTTTTTTCTTGTTGTTTTTTTTTCTTTCTTTTTTTTTGTTTTGTTTTGTTTTTCCCGCTCTCACCACCACCGCCGCATCACGCCTTCCGTTTTCTTCTTGGTTTCTTTTCTGTTCTTCAACTGCTTCAACATCACCGCGCCCCATTTCCACACCACAGCCATCAGCCTCCAAGACGGGCAGGCGCAGTGTGCCATTTCCGGCGCACAAGCACACCCGTACGGTACTCTCCTCGCCCCCACGCCACCAACAACACAGCGACCACGCGGCTTTCAGGCATGGCATGGCACGGCACGGCACGGCACCGGCGAAATGCGCCGCCCCCGCCCCTCCGCGCATCCGTCCGTCTCGCCACGTTCACTGACAGCCGCGTCTGCGGCTACACCACGACAACCACAACACAACACCGCTCCCCTCCCTGGCAACTCATTGTTTTTCTCCTCCTCTTTTGCACAAACCACAACGCCGAGCACAGGCGCAAGCCACCCACACCGCGCCCCTCCCCGTCCCGTCTTTGGCCGCCGCTCCTCGTTTCCTCGTTTGCCCCCTCCCATCTCCCGAAATGCCATGCCAGCAGCGTTACGCATGCCCCTCCCCTGTCCACACAACACTACCGCCAAACGAACAGCCTTCCGGGCCACATGCAGGGCACGCCCACCTCCAAACACTGCCAATTCACGGACGCACGCACGCACACACACACACACACACACACACACACACACACACACACACACACACACTTTCCCGACACCTTTCTGTACGGAGGGTGCGTCATCTCGACCGTGACAGAGTGACGCCAACTATCGACGATCCATTTCCCCCCACTGGTAAAACACGTCCACTAACACCTACATACATCATTCAAGTACACAGACAATAGCATACACACAATGGGAGGGCACACGAACATGGACGGCACGGCACTGTCACACACTCTTCCTCAGAACCAACCATACCAACAAACGTTACGTACAACCGGGAAAGCGAAAGCGAAAGCAAAAGCAAAAAGCAAAGGCCAATGCAGCCGTCAAAGGTAACGTTCACCACGGCAGACACTTGCAGCCGCGCCGCCGTTAAACGCATTTCAGTGCGGCTCCAATACGCCTCCGACACGGGAACGTTCCGTTGCTCTACGAATGCGTTTCTCCCCTTTTTCCCTTCCTCTCTCTTTTGCCCCCCCCCCCTCTGTCCTTTCCTCCTGCACTCTTGCCTCCTTCCTCACGTTCTGCCCAGACATTCGACCGATCAAAGTCAACCTGTCGTTACCGTTCTCAGCGCGACGGTGTACAACAGTATGACGGGTGTGCCCACGACTTCGGTTCAGTTGCGTGACGCCGGTCTATCGCGCCGATCGACAGTTACTCAGGGGGGCGACGGATCGGACCACGTCACCGACACACAAAACACTTTCAAACAAACAAATACATACCGGATGGACACAGACAAACACGTGTACAGACATTCGCCAAAAACGGCCGCCGCCGCCGCCGCCGTCGTCTAGCGTCGCGCTTACTGTACTGCACTGGACACGCGTGCATCTTGAATGACGACATCGGTGTGCGTGCGTCGTACGCAATCAGTCAGACACGGCTATCAAAAATCAGAGTCGAATGGTACATCATCGTGCGTGTCGCCGTACACGTACAGTACAATGCAACAACAATGCGTCTTCATGGCACGTTCATTTCAACGTCACTCACACACCTCCACGCTGCAGTTACGTCGCACCATTGTCAAACTCGGCGTACAGCAAAGGGAATAGTGGGCGGCAAACAAAAACCACAAAAAAAAACAACATTTCACATTTCACCCTCGCCATGTATGATGTGCAAAAAACAAACCCGCAAACGGCCGTCGTTACGGTGACACAAAAGTCGGCGATCGCACTGTCCCCCCTCGCAGACAGGTAACACACACACCAACAACACCAAATGGGTCAAAAACCACGCCAACGAGGCGTGCCACCATTCCACGCCACGGCGACCAACCTCGTGGCCGTACCCCGCGCAACACGCTTTGACGCGCCCCCCCACCCACAATCAAAATGCACACATACATCACAGCCGTCCACACAAACAACAACAACAATTCCGCCCTTCCCGCAAAAGGCAAGTTGGTGGCCCTGAAAAGGGCCGTTTTGCCGCTCTCGCAACGGAGGAGCATTCTCTCTCCATCCTTCCTTCCGTTCCAGAGCCACCTCCTTACTTGGAGCTCGTGTACTTGGTCACCGCCTTCGTGCCCTCGCTCACGGCGTGCTTGGCCAGCTCGCCAGGCAGCAACAGCCGCACAGCGGTCTGGATCTCGCGGGACGTGATGGTCGAGCGCTTGTTGTAGTGCGCCAGGCGAGAAGCCTCGGCCGCAATGCGCTCGAAAATGTCGTTCACGAAGCTGTTCATGATGCTCATCGCCTTCGACGAGATGCCCGTGTCAGGGTGCACCTGCTTCAGCACCTTGTAGATGTAGATGGCATAGCTCTCCTTCCTCTTGCGCTTCTTCTTCTTGTCGCCCTTCGAAATGTTCTTCTGCGCCTTGCCAGCCTTCTTGGCGGCCTTCCCGCTAGTCTTGGGCGGCATCTCGAACCAACGTACGGCGGCAGCAGCAACACCAGTAGCAAGCGCTCCGCTCTAGTCAGCGTCTCCCCACACAGTGGCACCCGCCGCCAGCCGCCGCCGCACCTTTACCAGCTCGCCCTGTTGCGGCCGCCGACCAATGGGGCGCGCGCGCAACCGGCCGCCGCACCCGAGCCCATAAAGCACCCCCACCCCGGCTGCGCCGGCACGCACTCCGCTGCTCGACTCGCTGCCGCTCGCACCGGTCGTTTTCGTTTCCTTCTCGTGTGCACCGTCGCTAGCCCATCGCCATGTCCGGACGCGGAAAGGGAGGCAAAGTCAAGGGCAAGTCAAAGTCCCGCTCAAGCAGGGCTGGGCTCCAGTTCCCGGTCGGCAGAATCCACCGCCTCCTGCGCAAGGGAAACTACGCAGAGCGCGTCGGCGCCGGGGCGCCCGTCTACCTCGCCGCCGTCATGGAGTACCTCGCGGCTGAGGTGCTCGAGCTGGCCGGAAACGCGGCCCGCGACAACAAGAAGACGCGCATCATCCCGCGCCACCTGCAGCTTGCCATCCGCAACGACGAGGAGCTCAACAAGCTCCTGTCGGGCGTCACCATCGCACAGGGTGGTGTCCTACCCAACATCCAGGCCGTCCTGCTGCCAAAGAAGACCGAGAAGAAGGCCTAAAGGAGGCCAGGCAATCGCAGCGCCGCGTGCTCCCCTGCACGCAACGCGCTTTGCCGGCTCGGCTCGGCCCGGCCCACAACAATCGGCCCTTTTCAGGGCCACCACACAAACCTACGTCCAAAGCAAAATTTCAGTCGTCCTCGCCGCACCTTGTTTTGTTTCAACTTTGCACTTTCACAGCACAGCCGCCGCCGGCGCACGTCCGCCATCTTGTCGTCCACACAGCCCGCACACACACACACACACACACACACACACACACACACACACACACACACATTTTGCACGGTCGCAGAGTCGCCTTCCAAACGACAACGGCAGCAATAATGACCATTGTTAAAGGGAGGCGTGTCGACACACCGCCCTCCACTCCCGCGCGCAACGGCCGTCGACACGAACGAAACAGCTGATCCGGCCGCCTATGCCCACACGCCTTGCCTCGGAAACCCCAACGCCGCCGCAAACACACAGAGCCAAACCACGCAAGCAAATAATTACCGCCTCTCTCGCACAACAACACACAGCCCGCCATCTCCGTCGCGATCGATACAAAGACACACAATAACAAACACAAACGAAGCAGCTCCACACACAGCCAGCCACATGACACGTTTCCTTTCCTTCTCCCCTCCCAGCCACATCACGTCGCTCAAACGGAAAGAAAGAAAGAAACAAACAAACAAACAAACAAACAAACAAACGAACAACACAGCGCACACACACGCAGCAACAACAACAACAACAACACAGACTCTTTCGCACTTTTCAACTTCCGAACAGTGTGGTGGCCCTGAAAAGGGCCGTTTTCTAGTCTCTCCCACCCACAAGCACGGCCGCGGGAAGGCCAGCGCCCGCTGCGACGCAGCCTAACCGCCGAAACCGTACAGGGTGCGCCCCTGCCTCTTCAGGGCGTACACCACGTCCATGGCCGTCACAGTCTTGCGCTTGGCGTGCTCAGTGTACGTCACCGCGTCGCGGATCACGTTCTCCAGGAACACCTTCAGCACCCCGCGGGTCTCCTCGTAGATCAGACCAGAGATGCGCTTCACGCCGCCCCTGCGAGCCAGGCGGCGGATGGCGGGCTTCGTGATGCCCTGGATGTTGTCGCGCAACACCTTGCGGTGCCGCTTGGCGCCACCCTTGCCGAGCCCCTTTCCTCCCTTGCCGCGGCCTGTCATCCTTCCTTCCTCGGGCAAAGCAAAACGTGCACAAACAGCAGCTGCAGCGGCTGGCGAGTCGGCTACGGTCTGCGCCCAGCGCGCCCGCCGCCCCCCTATATAGACTCTGGCCCGCCCTCCCCCCACCACGCGCAACCGAGGGCATATAAGCGCAGCACGGAGGCGCGCGGGCCCGTTGTCAAGGCAGCACCGGACGCCGCGCCGCACCTAACCTCCACGCACGCCGCTCCGCTACCGCCAACGCTACCGCCATGGCCCGCACAAAGCAAACGGCCCGCAAGTCCACCGGCGGAAAGGCGCCGCGCAAACAGCTCGCCACCAAGGCGGCGAGGAAGAGCGCGCCCGCCACCGGAGGCGTCAAGAAGCCCCACCGCTACAGGCCGGGCACCGTCGCCCTGCGAGAAATCAGGCGCTACCAGAAGAGCACAGAGCTGCTCATCCGCAAGCTGCCATTCCAGCGCCTAGTGCGCGAGATCGCCCAGGACTTCAAGACCGACCTGCGCTTCCAGAGCTCCGCAGTCATGGCCCTGCAGGAGGCCAGCGAGGCCTACCTCGTCGGCCTCTTCGAAGACACCAACCTGTGCGCAATCCACGCCAAGCGCGTCACCATCATGCCCAAGGACATCCAGCTCGCGCGCCGCATCCGCGGCGAGCGCGCCTAAACCGCGCCGCGGCACCGCACCGCACAAACAAAAACGGCCCTTTTCAGGGCCACTAACATCTCTCCGTCGCGAGCAAACTTTGTCGGTCGCCTGCCTCTCGCCCCGCAACCCAAAAACAAAAACCACCACTTCCCGTCCGTCCGCCACACACACCCGCTCACTCTGCCTGCCTGCTAGCAGCGCGCAACAATCACACATCATCCCTCCCCGGCGCTCAAAGCGCACAATACCCAACGGCCGACGTCACACCGCACGGGTGGCTGGCCGGCCGCCGCTTTCGTTTCGAAAACAAAAAAAACCCGCACTCCACTCCGACGGCCAACGGCCAGGCAGGCGCGCTCGCTCGCTCTACACGCCACCGAAATCCCCGCCGACTCCTTCCACATCTCAACGTGCCCCCCGTTGCAAAACATAACACACACAAAGAAACAAAACAAAGACCAGACACGACTAGACAAGACACACATCCGAGAAGAACGAACGCAGGCAAGCCAACCAACGTATTCAAACAAAACAACGTGACAGAAAACCAACCGTCGGCCGCCGCCACAAACACGGCGACAATCAACCACGACAACAACAACACCGCTTACCGCTACCGCCGCCCACACCCGCCACCGACCCCCGCAATCAAACCACCACGGCACGCAAACAGCATCCCCACGGGCATACAGACAGACACCCACACCAAACGCAACACGACAATCAAAACCTTCCCCGACGTGCTTTGATGGCCCTGAGAAGGGCCGTTTTGGGCCGCGCGTCTCTTGCGCGCCACTAGACGACGACGGGGGGTGGGGACGACGGGGTCAAGCGCCAAACCCTTCCTTTCCCATCTCTTTCTCCTCTACTCTACTCTACTTCTTCTTCTTGGGCGAAGCCTTCGCCTTAGACGGCGTCGTCGCCTTCTTCGGGCGCGGCGCCTTCGGCTTCTTCGTCGGAACCTTGGCGGCCTTCTTCGCCTTCGACGGCGACTTGGCCTTGGCCGGCTTGGCCGCAGCCGCCTTCTTCGCACCCGCGGGAGCGGCCGACGCCGCAGACGCCTTCTTGGCGGCGCCCGCCTTCCGACCGGTCGCCGCCTTCACGCCACCAGCCTTCTTTGCGCCGGCCGCACGGGCGCCCTTCTTCTCCTTGCTGGCCGGAGCGGCGCGCTTCTTCTTGGCACCGCCAGCACGAGCCTTGCCGCCCTCGGCCGCCCCCCCGCCGCCGGCGCCGGCAAGCTTGAACGAGCCGGACGCGCCCTTCCCCTTCGTCTGCACCAGCTCGCCCGCCACGACGGCCGACTTGAGGTACTTCTTGATAAACGGCGCCAGCTTCTCCGCGTCCAGCTTGTAGTGCGCGGCTATGTACTTCTTGATCGCCTGCAGCGACGACCCGCCGCGCTCCTTCAGACTCTTGATGGCGGCCGTCACCATCTCAGAGGTGCGCGGGTGCGCAGGCTTGGCGCGCGGCTTCTTCGCAGACGACGCAGACTTGGCCTTCTTCGTAGTGCCGGTGGCGGCGGGTGCCGCAGCAGTCTCGTTCGTAGCCGCCTGATCTGCCATTTCGACGACGCGCGTAACACACAGCGAGAGCGAGAGCGAGAGCGAGCGGGACGGCAGGCACGCAAGCACAGCACAGCACGGCAGAGCAGAGCAGAGAATCACAAGGGCCCAGCCAGTGTCGCGGGCGGGCGCGGACGGCCGAGAGAGCGGCCGCCACTCTGCGCGCCGCCGCGCCGCGCCTCCCGCGCTTGCTACCGCCCAACGTCCGACAGCCTGTGCGGAGCAGCCCCAAAGCTGCGCCACAACCGCCCGCGCCTTTCAAACCACCGAGGATGGGGCTACACACAGCCACACCACAGTCGCCAACCAGTCGCCACGGCAGCGCCGCAAACCACGGCCAAACTGCAGCTACCGCGCGCTACAGCCTGGGTCGGCCCGCCGAGAATCGCCGCCCCCGCCCAAATGCCGCCCCCACAGCCCCAGCCGACGACCCGCCACAATGGCCAAACCTTCGGCAAAACTCCCACACCGTCGCCGCGGCAGCCCGGCCAGCGCGGCCGGCGCCACAGCCACACAAGCCGAGGCGTGCGGCGATGACGGCCGTGCAAACGCGCCTCCGCCGCCCCATCGCCTTCCGTCGCCCTCCCGCCGTTTCCCGATCGGCCCGCAGCCGTCGGGCCACATCGCGCGCCGTCCTCCTCCTCTCGCCCGCCAACATTCACAGCCGTTTCTCAACAATTGCCCGCCGCAAACGGACGCCGCCTGCGCAACAGGCGCCGCCGCCCCTCGCCGCTTCCGACCCAACCCCTCGACCGAGGCAAACCGCAATCCGAATCTACAGACCAACCCAATCTGCCGTCAGCACACACGACAGCCGACCTTACACGTTGCGCGTTACACATTACGTTTACACGTCTAGGTTAGGTTCGGTTAGGTTAGGTGGACGTGGGTTAGGTTAAGGGGACTTGGGTTAGGTTAAGCGTCAAACTTAGGTTAAGCATTCAAACACGTCAGGCGTCAGAGGTTAGGTTAGGTTAGGTTACGTTAGGTTACGTTACACGTTAGGTTAAGGGGTCAGTGCTAGGTTAAGAAGCGTCAAACGTAGGTTAAAAAAGCGTTCAAAACGTGAGGCGTGAGCCGCCGGACAGCTTACCTTACGTAGACGTTTGGGGCTCACAGGCTGAGCTCACCTCACCACACCACAGGTTAGGTTCGGTTCGGTTCGCTCGGCTCAGCGTAAAGCGCCGAGGTCAGGGTTACGTTCGTTCACCTTCGGGCGCCACACTTTCGGTTGAAAGGTCGCGACGGGACGACGTCGGCAGGCACCGCCGCAAACGGACAAAAACGTACAGACGACGTCGAAAACCGCCGACAGACGGGGGAGCAGCACGACCACGACCAGATACCGAGCGCGAACGAGACGCACGCGAACCACCCCCACCGGCCAAAGGGCACCACACAACAACCCAGAGCACCACGTGTCGACACCACAGCAACCCGCCGCTCACGCGACATGGCTGGCACCGAAGGGCAACCGCCCGCAACTGCGCTTTCCGCGCCGGCCCGGATGCACGTCGTGCTACAACAACACCACTACCGTACACAGCCGCTGTTCACAACATCACTATCATGCGCGCCCGCGGCTCGCCGCCGTCGCAGTCGCAGCCCCAACGCCAGCACTTTTGCACCACCATTCACACGCACCGCAACACAGCTCGCCGACACAGCCGAACAAAACAAACACCACACAACAACAGCAACAACGCCGCCGCCTCTACTCGTGCCGGCGACCCACCCCGCCGATGGCGCACCTTTCGCCAGCCGGCAATCGACACACACGCACGCACCCACCCACCCCCCGGGGCCCAGTGCAAAAAAAAACACACAAAAACAAAAACAAAAAAAAAACAACACAAACGACACGGGAAGCGCACACCGCCACTTCGCGCGCACGCCACCAACCAGTCGTCGTCTCAAAATAACAAACACAAACAAAATAAACTAACAACTAGGGCAACACAAAACAAAAACGCCTCGCACGAACCGCCCACAAAAAGGACAAGCACACGCACAGCCTCTGCTGACGACCACGACGCAGCGGCACGCTGCTCCTGTCCCGCGCCCCGCGCCCCGCGCCCCACTCGATTCACAACTCACGCGACACCGTCAACGACGGGCTCGCTTCCCGCAACCTACCACCTTTCCGCCACGACGCACAGCCCCAGCCCCACCCGACCCGACGACGCCCGTGGCAACGACTGCACTTTCACCACCGCCTCCCCCTTCCCCCCCAAAACACACACACACACACAGCCAGCCAAAAACGCACTCGCGACCCACACATGCACGTGCATCGGCACACGCCAACCAGTCAACGTCGACAACCACACGCAAGGCTCGAAACGAAACCGGCGTCCTTCCACGTTGCCATCAAGCTACCTACACGACACAAGACACAAGGAACAAACACAACAGCCGGCCCCACTAATTCCCACTCTCACGCCGCAAAAAGCACACCGAAACCGCCAAACGCACGCACATTCCCCTTCGCACTGACACCGACCGGCTCGCTACCACACACCTCTCGGCAGCCGTTTCACGCCAATTCGCCACACCGCCCACACAGTCGACAAGCGCCCGCCCTGTACGGCACACGCAACGACGCAGCGCAGCAAAGGGCGCCCGCAACACATACCTCTCCTCTCTCTCCCTCTCCGCCGCCCGACGCGCCAACCGCCACGCCACACCGCCAGCCACTCGCAAATTGTGCACTGCCACCAGCCACACGTCCAACACGCCGCGCCGCCTCCGGCCACCCGCCAGGGGGCGCTCACGTCCGCGACAACAGCGCGGCCCGCCGGGCCGAACCGAACCGAACCGAGCCGCCGCTGCTCTGCACTCGGCACGGCCACACCCTGCTGCAGACCGGGCTCGTCTCTCTGTACGCGTCTGCCTGCGCATCAACACAACACGACCTTTTTTTTTTTTTTCTCTCTACCGCCATCCCTTCTTCTCGCGTTTTACTCGTTGTTGCAGCAGCGGCGCACACCTACACATCCACAGCCCCAGCCGAGCCGAGCCGGCCTCACCTCAGGGCCCGCCGCCAGCGTCTCCTCCTCGGGCACAGGTGCGGTGCTGTGGCCGCCCATCCAACCGCATTGCTGGCCGTCCAGCCGCCAGGCGTTCCCACTGCCGCGAGCCACGCCGCGCACCGACCCTGCTGCAGAAAACGAAGCATAGCCAGAGACCGACCGATACACAAAGCAAGCCGTCGCCTCGCCTCTTGTCCTTCCTGCCTTCCTTTCGCCCCCCCCCCCTCCTTTTTTTTTTTTATTTTGTTTTCTTCTTTCTTTCTTTCTTTGGCCCTCTCTCCTTCCCGCCCCATGGCGGTTACGGCACCGCCTGCAGCGGCAGATTTTTTGCGCCCACACGCCTACTCCTACCACCATTAACCTTGCCCTGCCCATCAACGTCGCAGTCGAACCGACGCTTGCCAACACACTGCCCACGTTCCTTTCTCTTTTCGGCCTACGCCCATTACGCGCCGCCGCCACAGCACCTTCCCTTCCCACAACACACCGACGTCATCACACGCACCCACAAACAGGGGCCACGACCGTGTTCCTCGCCCACTCCCATCCCGCACGGTACGCACATTCCCAACTACTACCGCGCACCCTCCCTTTCCAATCTGTGTGTCTCTGTGTCTGTGTCCTGTGTCCTGTCCGCGCGTGACGCCTCTCAACATCCGCCGTCCCCCGTCCCGTTTTCGCCCCCATGCCGTCGTCGCGCCGCCTCCTCCCCGTCCACCGCCGCCCCTGTCCGCCCCGCACCACACCATACACCGCTGCTTGTCCCGGCCGTTGCCACCAAAGGCGCCGACCGCAAACGCGCCACGCCGCAGCCCCCGTGCGTCTCGCTCGCTTGCATCTCCGTGCCGACGCTGCCTCTCTTCCCGCTCGCACTCGACCTCGACAACACAGTCTTTGGCTCCGCCACTGCGTGTTCCGGTGGTACGCACGCTGCAACACGTATGTATTCGTTACCAGAGCGATGGCGAGGCATGACAGCATCTCTGTCTGACCAGAGAGTTATTTATCGTTGCTAGTCGGCGCTTGGACCGCGCCAGACGACAGTAGTGGCACGCACCGGGTCGCCAGGAACAGTTGTTATATATATTGTAGCGCGAGTCGGGAGAGGTAGTAGTCGGTCGACAGTAGTAGCGGGTGGACGGTTGTACTGAGCGGGCGTCGGCGGCGTGCTCTGCTCGTCTCGCGACTCTGGTCACGGTTCGGGACGATGTATAGTATATTGTGTTATAATCAAAAGGTAGTGTGAAGCTGCATTGCGCAAATCTGATAACGTATGTTCATTGTACTTATTTTGTTCAACAACAAAAGCCCCACTATTACTTTTTTCTAAAGCAACTTTTGTCTTTTAACGAAAAACATTCACTTTTTAAAGACTACTTCCTATGGCATTTCCCTCCAAGGAGTGCAATTAATTACCAGCCAGCACTCATTCATTGCACACAGCTGTGTAAGGGGTATCTACAATTGAGGAGCGGATATAAATGCAACTTTTTTGTTTTTTTTTTTTTTTTTGTGTGTTGTAACCTCCCCGCAAAATTTAAAATAATGGACAATGTTATTTACGGATGCTAATGGACATTGCGCTAATTGTAACCTCGCCCACAATGAGAGGTATTGAAAATGGCAACAAAAATGTGAAATTCGCAATCCGACTCAAATATAAATTCTTCACAACATTTAAAGTCCGTTCAGTGACAAGAAACTTCAATTGAGCCGAAATATCGGTCTTTGGCCCTGTGCAAAACAATCAGAATTAAAGTCTTACCTCAGAATAAATGGATGTCACATTTCTGCTCTTGTTGTTGCGCAGCGCTTGGAGGAACTGCATTGCAAATAATAATATTCTCTTTTTTTGTGATTTTAGTGAAATTTTTCTTCAAAGAAGTGGAATGAAATGGGAAGTGCAACGAACTCTTTAGTTCAATAAAACATTACATTTTTGAAAAATGCTTTTGAAATAAAAATTATTTTTGGGGAACTTGTTGGAGAATTAATTACAATAAATATAATTTTTCATTATCTAATGATTATATTAATTAACAGTATACCTCCTTCACCATCTTGACCAGTGTTGCCGACCGCCTACATCACACAACCGCACTCGGCTGCTACTACTGACCGACCGCTCTGCATGACGACTATTAGCGTACTGCACGCGACGACTACTGACAGAGTACAGCCCTCAACTAGACAGAGCTACAGACTCGCAACGACTGACTGACTGACTGACTGACTGACTGACTGACTGAGAACCGCTCGCAACACTCGCGCGGTCCAGCGCAAACTCTCTGGTCACAGATGCTACAATGTCTCGCCATCGCTGCTATGTTACATACGTGTTTCAGTGTCTTTTTCATTGGGGTAACGATCTTTGGCTCTTTTTATTCTGAATACAGGGCCAAAGGTCAACGCTGCTGCCCTTATACAATTTATCAGGTTCCATTATGTCTGTTGCAATGTTACATACGGTTCATTCTTTCATTAATATTATCGTTGGGTTTGTTTTGTAGGGACGTTAACATTCTGGCACATTTTTATTATCATCGGACTCTCTGCTATTTGTGCAGGGAGGTTATACCTGGGTCCATTTCCATTTCCATTTCCATTTACATTTTAATATTGATAGACTTTTTGTTTTCTTTTTTTGTTTCTTGTTGTTTTTCCTTCTTTTTTCTTGTTGTTTTTTTTTCTTTCTTTTTTTTTGTTTTGTTTTGTTTTTCCCGCTCTCACCACCACCGCCGCATCACGCCTTCCGTTTTCTTCTTGGTTTCTTTTCTGTTCTTCAACTGCTTCAACATCACCGCGCCCCATTTCCACACCACAGCCATCAGCCTCCAAGACGGGCAGGCGCAGTGTGCCATTTCCGGCGCACAAGCACACCCGTACGGTACTCTCCTCGCCCCCACGCCACCAACAACACAGCGACCACGCGGCTTTCAGGCATGGCATGGCACGGCACGGCACGGCACCGGCGAAATGCGCCGCCCCCGCCCCTCCGCGCATCCGTCCGTCTCGCCACGTTCACTGACAGCCGCGTCTGCGGCTACACCACGACAACCACAACACAACACCGCTCCCCTCCCTGGCAACTCATTGTTTTTCTCCTCCTCTTTTGCACAAACCACAACGCCGAGCACAGGCGCAAGCCACCCACACCGCGCCCCTCCCCGTCCCGTCTTTGGCCGCCGCTCCTCGTTTCCTCGTTTGCCCCCTCCCATCTCCCGAAATGCCATGCCAGCAGCGTTACGCATGCCCCTCCCCTGTCCACACAACACTACCGCCAA
This sequence comes from Schistocerca piceifrons, assembly GCF_021461385.2. NCBI lineage: Eukaryota > Metazoa > Arthropoda > Insecta > Orthoptera > Acrididae > Schistocerca > Schistocerca piceifrons. Next base: position 33,475 of record NW_025727222.1, on the reverse strand, counting down.
ACGAACAGCCTTCCGGGCCACATGCAGGGCACGCCCACCTCCAAACACTGCCAATTCACGGACGCACGCACGCACACACACACACACACACACACACACACACACACACACACACACACACTTTCCCGACACCTTTCTGTACGGAGGGTGCGTCATCTCGACCGTGACAGAGTGACGCCAACTATCGACGATCCATTTCCCCCCACTGGTAAAACACGTCCACTAACACCTACATACATCATTCAAGTACACAGACAATAGCATACACACAATGGGAGGGCACACGAACATGGACGGCACGGCACTGTCACACACTCTTCCTCAGAACCAACCATACCAACAAACGTTACGTACAACCGGGAAAGCGAAAGCGAAAGCAAAAGCAAAAAGCAAAGGCCAATGCAGCCGTCAAAGGTAACGTTCACCACGGCAGACACTTGCAGCCGCGCCGCCGTTAAACGCATTTCAGTGCGGCTCCAATACGCCTCCGACACGGGAACGTTCCGTTGCTCTACGAATGCGTTTCTCCCCTTTTTCCCTTCCTCTCTCTTTTGCCCCCCCCCCCTCTGTCCTTTCCTCCTGCACTCTTGCCTCCTTCCTCACGTTCTGCCCAGACATTCGACCGATCAAAGTCAACCTGTCGTTACCGTTCTCAGCGCGACGGTGTACAACAGTATGACGGGTGTGCCCACGACTTCGGTTCAGTTGCGTGACGCCGGTCTATCGCGCCGATCGACAGTTACTCAGGGGGGCGACGGATCGGACCACGTCACCGACACACAAAACACTTTCAAACAAACAAATACATACCGGATGGACACAGACAAACACGTGTACAGACATTCGCCAAAAACGGCCGCCGCCGCCGCCGCCGTCGTCTAGCGTCGCGCTTACTGTACTGCACTGGACACGCGTGCATCTTGAATGACGACATCGGTGTGCGTGCGTCGTACGCAATCAGTCAGACACGGCTATCAAAAATCAGAGTCGAATGGTACATCATCGTGCGTGTCGCCGTACACGTACAGTACAATGCAACAACAATGCGTCTTCATGGCACGTTCATTTCAACGTCACTCACACACCTCCACGCTGCAGTTACGTCGCACCATTGTCAAACTCGGCGTACAGCAAAGGGAATAGTGGGCGGCAAACAAAAACCACAAAAAAAAACAACATTTCACATTTCACCCTCGCCATGTATGATGTGCAAAAAACAAACCCGCAAACGGCCGTCGTTACGGTGACACAAAAGTCGGCGATCGCACTGTCCCCCCTCGCAGACAGGTAACACACACACCAACAACACCAAATGGGTCAAAAACCACGCCAACGAGGCGTGCCACCATTCCACGCCACGGCGACCAACCTCGTGGCCGTACCCCGCGCAACACGCTTTGACGCGCCCCCCCACCCACAATCAAAATGCACACATACATCACAGCCGTCCACACAAACAACAACAACAATTCCGCCCTTCCCGCAAAAGGCAAGTTGGTGGCCCTGAAAAGGGCCGTTTTGCCGCTCTCGCAACGGAGGAGCATTCTCTCTCCATCCTTCCTTCCGTTCCAGAGCCACCTCCTTACTTGGAGCTCGTGTACTTGGTCACCGCCTTCGTGCCCTCGCTCACGGCGTGCTTGGCCAGCTCGCCAGGCAGCAACAGCCGCACAGCGGTCTGGATCTCGCGGGACGTGATGGTCGAGCGCTTGTTGTAGTGCGCCAGGCGAGAAGCCTCGGCCGCAATGCGCTCGAAAATGTCGTTCACGAAGCTGTTCATGATGCTCATCGCCTTCGACGAGATGCCCGTGTCAGGGTGCACCTGCTTCAGCACCTTGTAGATGTAGATGGCATAGCTCTCCTTCCTCTTGCGCTTCTTCTTCTTGTCGCCCTTCGAAATGTTCTTCTGCGCCTTGCCAGCCTTCTTGGCGGCCTTCCCGCTAGTCTTGGGCGGCATCTCGAACCAACGTACGGCGGCAGCAGCAACACCAGTAGCAAGCGCTCCGCTCTAGTCAGCGTCTCCCCACACAGTGGCACCCGCCGACATGAAAATGGCTGGGTCTATACCCATGGTGTACTTGAAGAACCAGCGTCCTTGAAACGCTCTGTCTTACGAGGTGTTCCTTTATGGTGCGGATTCAGGGTTATATATGGTACTGGCTAGGGGTCGGTTTTCCCCTGGATAGATGATGGTTGTGGAGGCGGCAGCGATGATGATGTAAGTGTAAGTTTGCACATGAATTTATATGACTAACGCCTGAATTGGCGATGGATGGTGGCGATTGGTGCTCTCTGGCCAGGGTTTTCATTCCTTCCCAGAGAGTTGATGAGTTGGTGTGGTGATGCATTGGATGATTCGTAGAATTTTAATGATTTTTGTTTTATGAGGTGATAGAATGATGGCTGTCCTAACATTGCTCTGATCTCCTCATTGCTCGAGAACCATGGAGCGTCTGCAACTATACGGAAGGCTTTGTTTTGGATGATTTCCAACTGTTTAAGGTTGGTGTCTGCTGCCATACTCCACGCTTCTGAACCGTAGAGCATGGCTGGCAGGATGATCGTTTTCCAAATTTTGAGCTTGGCAGGTATTGTGAGTCCCCTGCCTTTAAGGAGAGGATATAACTGAAAGAGCCGGGCGGAGCCCTTGTTTCTGGCCTCTTTAATGTGATGCACAAATGTCAGATTCTTATCCAGTTTTAGCCCGAGGTAGGTAACTACTTCTCTCCAGGGTAGTACCTGGTTGTTGTGCGTGATGTTCACTATGGGGCGTTTTATTTTGTGGCTGAATAAGATAGTCTGGCATTTGTCTGCGTTTATCTTTATTTTCCACAGATTGCACCACTTTGTCACTTTATCTAGGTGTCGCTGTAGGCGGTAGGCTAGATAGTTGATGTTTCTGCCACTGTGGTATAATGCAGTGTCATCTGCATATAGGGCAATGTTACCGCCCGGCTCCTTCGGCAGATCATTGGTGTATAGTAAGTATAGGAGGGGGCCAAGCACAGATCCCTGTGGGACACCTGCTTCTATTTGTTTTAGCTCGCTGTCTGCTCGATCTACTGTAGAGTAAAATGTCCTTTCCACCAGGAACGAGTGGACTATTTTAAGCAGGTGAAGTGGGCAATTCATCTTCGACAGCTTGTATAGCAGGCCGCCATGCCAAACCCGGTCGAACGCTTTTTCAATGTCCAGGAAAATGGCAGCTGTGCTATTGCCCTGGCTCTTCTCTGTGCAGATGTGCTCCACCAGACGAATGGCTTGTTGTGTTGTGCTATGCCCAGCACGAAATCCAAATTGTTCAGGGATAAGGATATTGTTGGCAGATAGGAATTGTAGTAGGGAGTTTTGGATGAGGATTTCAAGTAATTTAGACAGGTGGTTTAGCAGGGAGATTGGTCGATAGTTTTGAGGGAATAGGTGATCTTTATTTGGTTTTGGAATTGATATTACTTTAGCAACCTTCCAGGTTGAAGGGAAATATTGTGCTGTAAGACAATTATTTAAGATGGCAGTGAGATGGGAGATTGCAGGTTGGGGGAGGGCCTTAAGGAAGGATGGTTTGATGTTGTCAGGACCAGGGGCTTTTGCAGTGCCGATTCGCCTGATGATAGCAGCAACTACACGCTCGCTGGTCAGTTCAAAGGTCGTGTCGGACCTGGTGCGAAGTCTACGATGGAGGTGTCGTTCTACCCGCTGTTCCAGGGCGTCTGCTTCGTCCTCGTCGTCCTCTATGACATTCTCCCGGAATTGGAGCTCGAGGGTGTTTGACATGGCAGTCGCTTTGTCCTCCGGCGTGTATACCAAGCCGTTCTGCCCGTGTAATGGTCTGTTGGCTTTGTGGGGTTGCCGCCTAGCTTTTATTATCCCCCAGAACTTTTCAGGATTTCTCTCAGCTGCCTGAAGACTTTGTTCCCACCTGGAACATCGCAGGAGTTTCAGTCTGGTTTGGATTTCATGGGCCATTTGATTCATGCGTCTCCTATCCTGGGGGTCTCGGTAGGTCTGCCATCTTTTGCGCATGCGGTTTTTATCTGAGATTAATTGTGCTAGTTCTGGGGGCAGGTTGGATCGCCCATTGTTGTGTGTGATGGCACCCGCCGCCAGCCGCCGCCGCACCTTTACCAGCTCGCCCTGTTGCGGCCGCCGACCAATGGGGCGCGCGCGCAACCGGCCGCCGCACCCGAGCCCATAAAGCACCCCCACCCCGGCTGCGCCGGCACGCACTCCGCTGCTCGACTCGCTGCCGCTCGCACCGGTCGTTTTCGTTTCCTTCTCGTGTGCACCGTCGCTAGCCCATCGCCATGTCCGGACGCGGAAAGGGAGGCAAAGTCAAGGGCAAGTCAAAGTCCCGCTCAAGCAGGGCTGGGCTCCAGTTCCCGGTCGGCAGAATCCACCGCCTCCTGCGCAAGGGAAACTACGCAGAGCGCGTCGGCGCCGGGGCGCCCGTCTACCTCGCCGCCGTCATGGAGTACCTCGCGGCTGAGGTGCTCGAGCTGGCCGGAAACGCGGCCCGCGACAACAAGAAGACGCGCATCATCCCGCGCCACCTGCAGCTTGCCATCCGCAACGACGAGGAGCTCAACAAGCTCCTGTCGGGCGTCACCATCGCACAGGGTGGTGTCCTACCCAACATCCAGGCCGTCCTGCTGCCAAAGAAGACCGAGAAGAAGGCCTAAAGGAGGCCAGGCAATCGCAGCGCCGCGTGCTCCCCTGCACGCAACGCGCTTTGCCGGCTCGGCTCGGCCCGGCCCACAACAATCGGCCCTTTTCAGGGCCACCACACAAACCTACGTCCAAAGCAAAATTTCAGTCGTCCTCGCCGCACCTTGTTTTGTTTCAACTTTGCACTTTCACAGCACAGCCGCCGCCGGCGCACGTCCGCCATCTTGTCGTCCACACAGCCCGCACACACACACACACACACACACACACACACACACACACACACACACACACACATTTTGCACGGTCGCAGAGTCGCCTTCCAAACGACAACGGCAGCAATAATGACCATTGTTAAAGGGAGGCGTGTCGACACACCGCCCTCCACTCCCGCGCGCAACGGCCGTCGACACGAACGAAACAGCTGATCCGGCCGCCTATGCCCACACGCCTTGCCTCGGAAACCCCAACGCCGCCGCAAACACACAGAGCCAAACCACGCAAGCAAATAATTACCGCCTCTCTCGCACAACAACACACAGCCCGCCATCTCCGTCGCGATCGATACAAAGACACACAATAACAAACACAAACGAAGCAGCTCCACACACAGCCAGCCACATGACACGTTTCCTTTCCTTCTCCCCTCCCAGCCACATCACGTCGCTCAAACGGAAAGAAAGAAAGAAACAAACAAACAAACAAACAAACAAACAAACGAACAACACAGCGCACACACACGCAGCAACAACAACAACAACAACACAGACTCTTTCGCACTTTTCAACTTCCGAACAGTGTGGTGGCCCTGAAAAGGGCCGTTTTCTAGTCTCTCCCACCCACAAGCACGGCCGCGGGAAGGCCAGCGCCCGCTGCGACGCAGCCTAACCGCCGAAACCGTACAGGGTGCGCCCCTGCCTCTTCAGGGCGTACACCACGTCCATGGCCGTCACAGTCTTGCGCTTGGCGTGCTCAGTGTACGTCACCGCGTCGCGGATCACGTTCTCCAGGAACACCTTCAGCACCCCGCGGGTCTCCTCGTAGATCAGACCAGAGATGCGCTTCACGCCGCCCCTGCGAGCCAGGCGGCGGATGGCGGGCTTCGTGATGCCCTGGATGTTGTCGCGCAACACCTTGCGGTGCCGCTTGGCGCCACCCTTGCCGAGCCCCTTTCCTCCCTTGCCGCGGCCTGTCATCCTTCCTTCCTCGGGCAAAGCAAAACGTGCACAAACAGCAGCTGCAGCGGCTGGCGAGTCGGCTACGGTCTGCGCCCAGCGCGCCCGCCGCCCCCCTATATAGACTCTGGCCCGCCCTCCCCCCACCACGCGCAACCGAGGGCATATAAGCGCAGCACGGAGGCGCGCGGGCCCGTTGTCAAGGCAGCACCGGACGCCGCGCCGCACCTAACCTCCACGCACGCCGCTCCGCTACCGCCAACGCTACCGCCATGGCCCGCACAAAGCAAACGGCCCGCAAGTCCACCGGCGGAAAGGCGCCGCGCAAACAGCTCGCCACCAAGGCGGCGAGGAAGAGCGCGCCCGCCACCGGAGGCGTCAAGAAGCCCCACCGCTACAGGCCGGGCACCGTCGCCCTGCGAGAAATCAGGCGCTACCAGAAGAGCACAGAGCTGCTCATCCGCAAGCTGCCATTCCAGCGCCTAGTGCGCGAGATCGCCCAGGACTTCAAGACCGACCTGCGCTTCCAGAGCTCCGCAGTCATGGCCCTGCAGGAGGCCAGCGAGGCCTACCTCGTCGGCCTCTTCGAAGACACCAACCTGTGCGCAATCCACGCCAAGCGCGTCACCATCATGCCCAAGGACATCCAGCTCGCGCGCCGCATCCGCGGCGAGCGCGCCTAAACCGCGCCGCGGCACCGCACCGCACAAACAAAAACGGCCCTTTTCAGGGCCACTAACATCTCTCCGTCGCGAGCAAACTTTGTCGGTCGCCTGCCTCTCGCCCCGCAACCCAAAAACAAAAACCACCACTTCCCGTCCGTCCGCCACACACACCCGCTCACTCTGCCTGCCTGCTAGCAGCGCGCAACAATCACACATCATCCCTCCCCGGCGCTCAAAGCGCACAATACCCAACGGCCGACGTCACACCGCACGGGTGGCTGGCCGGCCGCCGCTTTCGTTTCGAAAACAAAAAAAACCCGCACTCCACTCCGACGGCCAACGGCCAGGCAGGCGCGCTCGCTCGCTCTACACGCCACCGAAATCCCCGCCGACTCCTTCCACATCTCAACGTGCCCCCCGTTGCAAAACATAACACACACAAAGAAACAAAACAAAGACCAGACACGACTAGACAAGACACACATCCGAGAAGAACGAACGCAGGCAAGCCAACCAACGTATTCAAACAAAACAACGTGACAGAAAACCAACCGTCGGCCGCCGCCACAAACACGGCGACAATCAACCACGACAACAACAACACCGCTTACCGCTACCGCCGCCCACACCCGCCACCGACCCCCGCAATCAAACCACCACGGCACGCAAACAGCATCCCCACGGGCATACAGACAGACACCCACACCAAACGCAACACGACAATCAAAACCTTCCCCGACGTGCTTTGATGGCCCTGAGAAGGGCCGTTTTGGGCCGCGCGTCTCTTGCGCGCCACTAGACGACGACGGGGGGTGGGGACGACGGGGTCAAGCGCCAAACCCTTCCTTTCCCATCTCTTTCTCCTCTACTCTACTCTACTTCTTCTTCTTGGGCGAAGCCTTCGCCTTAGACGGCGTCGTCGCCTTCTTCGGGCGCGGCGCCTTCGGCTTCTTCGTCGGAACCTTGGCGGCCTTCTTCGCCTTCGACGGCGACTTGGCCTTGGCCGGCTTGGCCGCAGCCGCCTTCTTCGCACCCGCGGGAGCGGCCGACGCCGCAGACGCCTTCTTGGCGGCGCCCGCCTTCCGACCGGTCGCCGCCTTCACGCCACCAGCCTTCTTTGCGCCGGCCGCACGGGCGCCCTTCTTCTCCTTGCTGGCCGGAGCGGCGCGCTTCTTCTTGGCACCGCCAGCACGAGCCTTGCCGCCCTCGGCCGCCCCCCCGCCGCCGGCGCCGGCAAGCTTGAACGAGCCGGACGCGCCCTTCCCCTTCGTCTGCACCAGCTCGCCCGCCACGACGGCCGACTTGAGGTACTTCTTGATAAACGGCGCCAGCTTCTCCGCGTCCAGCTTGTAGTGCGCGGCTATGTACTTCTTGATCGCCTGCAGCGACGACCCGCCGCGCTCCTTCAGACTCTTGATGGCGGCCGTCACCATCTCAGAGGTGCGCGGGTGCGCAGGCTTGGCGCGCGGCTTCTTCGCAGACGACGCAGACTTGGCCTTCTTCGTAGTGCCGGTGGCGGCGGGTGCCGCAGCAGTCTCGTTCGTAGCCGCCTGATCTGCCATTTCGACGACGCGCGTAACACACAGCGAGAGCGAGAGCGAGAGCGAGCGGGACGGCAGGCACGCAAGCACAGCACAGCACGGCAGAGCAGAGCAGAGAATCACAAGGGCCCAGCCAGTGTCGCGGGCGGGCGCGGACGGCCGAGAGAGCGGCCGCCACTCTGCGCGCCGCCGCGCCGCGCCTCCCGCGCTTGCTACCGCCCAACGTCCGACAGCCTGTGCGGAGCAGCCCCAAAGCTGCGCCACAACCGCCCGCGCCTTTCAAACCACCGAGGATGGGGCTACACACAGCCACACCACAGTCGCCAACCAGTCGCCACGGCAGCGCCGCAAACCACGGCCAAACTGCAGCTACCGCGCGCTACAGCCTGGGTCGGCCCGCCGAGAATCGCCGCCCCCGCCCAAATGCCGCCCCCACAGCCCCAGCCGACGACCCGCCACAATGGCCAAACCTTCGGCAAAACTCCCACACCGTCGCCGCGGCAGCCCGGCCAGCGCGGCCGGCGCCACAGCCACACAAGCCGAGGCGTGCGGCGATGACGGCCGTGCAAACGCGCCTCCGCCGCCCCATCGCCTTCCGTCGCCCTCCCGCCGTTTCCCGATCGGCCCGCAGCCGTCGGGCCACATCGCGCGCCGTCCTCCTCCTCTCGCCCGCCAACATTCACAGCCGTTTCTCAACAATTGCCCGCCGCAAACGGACGCCGCCTGCGCAACAGGCGCCGCCGCCCCTCGCCGCTTCCGACCCAACCCCTCGACCGAGGCAAACCGCAATCCGAATCTACAGACCAACCCAATCTGCCGTCAGCACACACGACAGCCGACCTTACACGTTGCGCGTTACACATTACGTTTACACGTCTAGGTTAGGTTCGGTTAGGTTAGGTGGACGTGGGTTAGGTTAAGGGGACTTGGGTTAGGTTAAGCGTCAAACTTAGGTTAAGCATTCAAACACGTCAGGCGTCAGAGGTTAGGTTAGGTTAGGTTACGTTAGGTTACGTTACACGTTAGGTTAAGGGGTCAGTGCTAGGTTAAGAAGCGTCAAACGTAGGTTAAAAAAGCGTTCAAAACGTGAGGCGTGAGCCGCCGGACAGCTTACCTTACGTAGACGTTTGGGGCTCACAGGCTGAGCTCACCTCACCACACCACAGGTTAGGTTCGGTTCGGTTCGCTCGGCTCAGCGTAAAGCGCCGAGGTCAGGGTTACGTTCGTTCACCTTCGGGCGCCACACTTTCGGTTGAAAGGTCGCGACGGGACGACGTCGGCAGGCACCGCCGCAAACGGACAAAAACGTACAGACGACGTCGAAAACCGCCGACAGACGGGGGAGCAGCACGACCACGACCAGATACCGAGCGCGAACGAGACGCACGCGAACCACCCCCACCGGCCAAAGGGCACCACACAACAACCCAGAGCACCACGTGTCGACACCACAGCAACCCGCCGCTCACGCGACATGGCTGGCACCGAAGGGCAACCGCCCGCAACTGCGCTTTCCGCGCCGGCCCGGATGCACGTCGTGCTACAACAACACCACTACCGTACACAGCCGCTGTTCACAACATCACTATCATGCGCGCCCGCGGCTCGCCGCCGTCGCAGTCGCAGCCCCAACGCCAGCACTTTTGCACCACCATTCACACGCACCGCAACACAGCTCGCCGACACAGCCGAACAAAACAAACACCACACAACAACAGCAACAACGCCGCCGCCTCTACTCGTGCCGGCGACCCACCCCGCCGATGGCGCACCTTTCGCCAGCCGGCAATCGACACACACGCACGCACCCACCCACCCCCCGGGGCCCAGTGCAAAAAAAAACACACAAAAACAAAAACAAAAAAAAAACAACACAAACGACACGGGAAGCGCACACCGCCACTTCGCGCGCACGCCACCAACCAGTCGTCGTCTCAAAATAACAAACACAAACAAAATAAACTAACAACTAGGGCAACACAAAACAAAAACGCCTCGCACGAACCGCCCACAAAAAGGACAAGCACACGCACAGCCTCTGCTGACGACCACGACGCAGCGGCACGCTGCTCCTGTCCCGCGCCCCGCGCCCCGCGCCCCACTCGATTCACAACTCACGCGACACCGTCAACGACGGGCTCGCTTCCCGCAACCTACCACCTTTCCGCCACGACGCACAGCCCCAGCCCCACCCGACCCGACGACGCCCGTGGCAACGACTGCACTTTCACCACCGCCTCCCCCTTCCCCCCCAAAACACACACACACACACAGCCAGCCAAAAACGCACTCGCGACCCACACATGCACGTGCATCGGCACACGCCAACCAGTCAACGTCGACAACCACACGCAAGGCTCGAAACGAAACCGGCGTCCTTCCACGTTGCCATCAAGCTACCTACACGACACAAGACACAAGGAACAAACACAACAGCCGGCCCCACTAATTCCCACTCTCACGCCGCAAAAAGCACACCGAAACCGCCAAACGCACGCACATTCCCCTTCGCACTGACACCGACCGGCTCGCTACCACACACCTCTCGGCAGCCGTTTCACGCCAATTCGCCACACCGCCCACACAGTCGACAAGCGCCCGCCCTGTACGGCACACGCAACGACGCAGCGCAGCAAAGGGCGCCCGCAACACATACCTCTCCTCTCTCTCCCTCTCCGCCGCCGACGCGCCAACCGCCACGCCACACCGCCAGCCACTCGCAAATTGTGCACTGCCACCAGCCACACGTCCAACACGCCGCGCCGCCTCCGGCCACCCGCCAGGGGGCGCTCACGTCCGCGACAACAGCGCGGCCCGCCGGGCCGAACCGAACCGAACCGAGCCGCCGCTGCTCTGCACTCGGCACGGCCACACCCTGCTGCAGACCGGGCTCGTCTCTCTGTACGCGTCTGCCTGCGCATCAACACAACACGACCTTTTTTTTTTTTTTCTCTCTACCGCCATCCCTTCTTCTCGCGTTTTACTCGTTGTTGCAGCAGCGGCGCACACCTACACATCCACAGCCCCAGCCGAGCCGAGCCGGCCTCACCTCAGGGCCCGCCGCCAGCGTCTCCTCCTCGGGCACAGGTGCGGTGCTGTGGCCGCCCATCCAACCGCATTGCTGGCCGTCCAGCCGCCAGGCGTTCCCACTGCCGCGAGCCACGCCGCGCACCGACCCTGCTGCAGAAAACGAAGCATAGCCAGAGACCGACCGATACACAAAGCAAGCCGTCGCCTCGCCTCTTGTCCTTCCTGCCTTCCTTTCGCCCCCCCCCCCCCTCCTTTTTTTTTTTTATTTTGTTTTCTTCTTTCTTTCTTTCTTTGGCCCTCTCTCCTTCCCGCCCCATGGCGGTTACGGCACCGCCTGCAGCGGCAGATTTTTTGCGCCCACACGCCTACTCCTACCACCATTAACCTTGCCCTGCCCATCAACGTCGCAGTCGAACCGACGCTTGCCAACACACTGCCCACGTTCCTTTCTCTTTTCGGCCTACGCCCATTACGCGCCGCCGCCACAGCACCTTCCCTTCCCACAACACACCGACGTCATCACACGCACCCACAAACAGGGGCCACGACCGTGTTCCTCGCCCACTCCCATCCCGCACGGTACGCACATTCCCAACTACTACCGCGCACCCTCCCTTTCCAATCTGTGTGTCTCTGTGTCTGTGTCCTGTGTCCTGTCCGCGCGTGACGCCTCTCAACATCCGCCGTCCCCCGTCCCGTTTTCGCCCCCATGCCGTCGTCGCGCCGCCTCCTCCCCGTCCACCGCCGCCCCTGTCCGCCCCGCACCACACCATACACCGCTGCTTGTCCCGGCCGTTGCCACCAAAGGCGCCGACCGCAAACGCGCCACGCCGCAGCCCCCGTGCGTCTCGCTCGCTTGCATCTCCGTGCCGACGCTGCCTCTCTTCCCGCTCGCACTCGACCTCGACAACACAGTCTTTGGCTCCGCCACTGCGTGTTCCGGTGGTACGCACGCTGCAACACGTATGTATTCGTTACCAGAGCGATGGCGAGGCATGACAGCATCTCTGTCTGACCAGAGAGTTATTTATCGTTGCTAGTCGGCGCTTGGACCGCGCCAGACGACAGTAGTGGCACGCACCGGGTCGCCAGGAACAGTTGTTATATATATTGTAGCGCGAGTCGGGAGAGGTAGTAGTCGGTCGACAGTAGTAGCGGGTGGACGGTTGTACTGAGCGGGCGTCGGCGGCGTGCTCTGCTCGTCTCGCGACTCTGGTCACGGTTCGGGACGATGTATAGTATATTGTGTTATAATCAAAAGGTAGTGTGAAGCTGCATTGCGCAAATCTGATAACGTATGTTCATTGTACTTATTTTGTTCAACAACAAAAGCCCCACTATTACTTTTTTCTAAAGCAACTTTTGTCTTTTAACGAAAAACATTCACTTTTTAAAGACTACTTCCTATGGCATTTCCCTCCAAGGAGTGCAATTAATTACCAGCCAGCACTCATTCATTGCACACAGCTGTGTAAGGGGTATCTACAATTGAGGAGCGGATATAAATGCAACTTTTTTGTTTTTTTTTTTTTTTTTGTGTGTTGTAACCTCCCCGCAAAATTTAAAATAATGGACAATGTTATTTACGGATGCTAATGGACATTGCGCTAATTGTAACCTCGCCCACAATGAGAGGTATTGAAAATGGCAACAAAAATGTGAAATTCGCAATCCGACTCAAATATAAATTCTTCACAACATTTAAAGTCCGTTCAGTGACAAGAAACTTCAATTGAGCCGAAATATCGGTCTTTGGCCCTGTGCAAAACAATCAGAATTAAAGTCTTACCTCAGAATAAATGGATGTCACATTTCTGCTCTTGTTGTTGCGCAGCGCTTGGAGGAACTGCATTGCAAATAATAATATTCTCTTTTTTTGTGATTTTAGTGAAATTTTTCTTCAAAGAAGTGGAATGAAATGGGAAGTGCAACGAACTCTTTAGTTCAATAAAACATTACATTTTTGAAAAATGCTTTTGAAATAAAAATTATTTTTGGGGAACTTGTTGGAGAATTAATTACAATAAATATAATTTTTCATTATCTAATGATTATATTAATTAACAGTATACCTCCTTCACCATCTTGACCAGTGTTGCCGACCGCCTACATCACACAACCGCACTCGGCTGCTACTACTGACCGACCGCTCTGCATGACGACTATTAGCGTACTGCACGCGACGACTACTGACAGAGTACAGCCCTCAACTAGACAGAGCTACAGACTCGCAACGACTGACTGACTGACTGACTGACTGACTGACTGACTGAGAACCGCTCGCAACACTCGCGCGGTCCAGCGCAAACTCTCTGGTCACAGATGCTACAATGTCTCGCCATCGCTGCTATGTTACATACGTGTTTCAGTGTCTTTTTCATTGGGGTAACGATCTTTGGCTCTTTTTATTCTGAATACAGGGCCAAAGGTCAACGCTGCTGCCCTTATACAATTTATCAGGTTCCATTATGTCTGTTGCAATGTTACATACGGTTCATTCTTTCATTAATATTATCGTTGGGTTTGTTTTGTAGGGACGTTAACATTCTGGCACATTTTTATTATCATCGGACTCTCTGCTATTTGTGCAGGGAGGTTATACCTGGGTCCATTTCCATTTCCATTTCCATTTACATTTTAATATTGATAGACTTTTTGTTTTCTTTTTTTGTTTCTTGTTGTTTTTCCTTCTTTTTTCTTGTTGTTTTTTTTTCTTTCTTTTTTTTTGTTTTGTTTTGTTTTTCCCGCTCTCACCACCACCGCCGCATCACGCCTTCCGTTTTCTTCTTGGTTTCTTTTCTGTTCTTCAACTGCTTCAACATCACCGCGCCCCATTTCCACACCACAGCCATCAGCCTCCAAGACGGGCAGGCGCAGTGTGCCATTTCCGGCGCACAAGCACACCCGTACGGTACTCTCCTCGCCCCCACGCCACCAACAACACAGCGACCACGCGGCTTTCAGGCATGGCATGGCACGGCACGGCACGGCACCGGCGAAATGCGCCGCCCCCGCCCCTCCGCGCATCCGTCCGTCTCGCCACGTTCACTGACAGCCGCGTCTGCGGCTACACCACGACAACCACAACACAACACCGCTCCCCTCCCTGGCAACTCATTGTTTTTCTCCTCCTCTTTTGCACAAACCACAACGCCGAGCACAGGCGCAAGCCACCCACACCGCGCCCCTCCCCGTCCCGTCTTTGGCCGCCGCTCCTCGTTTCCTCGTTTGCCCCCTCCCATCTCCCGAAATGCCATGCCAGCAGCGTTACGCATGCCCCTCCCCTGTCCACACAACACTACCGCCAAACGAACAGCCTTCCGGGCCACATGCAGGGCACGCCCACCTCCAAACACTGCCAATTCACGGACGCACGCACGCACACACACACACACACACACACACACACACACACACACACACACACACACTTTCCCGACACCTTTCTGTACGGAGGGTGCGTCATCTCGACCGTGACAGAGTGACGCCAACTATCGACGATCCATTTCCCCCCACTGGTAAAACACGTCCACTAACACCTACATACATCATTCAAGTACACAGACAATAGCATACACACAATGGGAGGGCACACGAACATGGACGGCACGGCACTGTCACACACTCTTCCTCAGAACCAACCATACCAACAAACGTTACGTACAACCGGGAAAGCGAAAGCGAAAGCAAAAGCAAAAAGCAAAGGCCAATGCAGCCGTCAAAGGTAACGTTCACCACGGCAGACACTTGCAGCCGCGCCGCCGTTAAACGCATTTCAGTGCGGCTCCAATACGCCTCCGACACGGGAACGTTCCGTTGCTCTACGAATGCGTTTCTCCCCTTTTTCCCTTCCTCTCTCTTTTGCCCCCCCCCCCTCTGTCCTTTCCTCCTGCACTCTTGCCTCCTTCCTCACGTTCTGCCCAGACATTCGACCGATCAAAGTCAACCTGTCGTTACCGTTCTCAGCGCGACGGTGTACAACAGTATGACGGGTGTGCCCACGACTTCGGTTCAGTTGCGTGACGCCGGTCTATCGCGCCGATCGACAGTTACTCAGGGGGGCGACGGATCGGACCACGTCACCGACACACAAAACACTTTCAAACAAACAAATACATACCGGATGGACACAGACAAACACGTGTACAGACATTCGCCAAAAACGGCCGCCGCCGCCGCCGCCGTCGTCTAGCGTCGCGCTTACTGTACTGCACTGGACACGCGTGCATCTTGAATGACGACATCGGTGTGCGTGCGTCGTACGCAATCAGTCAGACACGGCTATCAAAAATCAGAGTCGAATGGTACATCATCGTGCGTGTCGCCGTACACGTACAGTACAATGCAACAACAATGCGTCTTCATGGCACGTTCATTTCAACGTCACTCACACACCTCCACGCTGCAGTTACGTCGCACCATTGTCAAACTCGGCGTACAGCAAAGGGAATAGTGGGCGGCAAACAAAAACCACAAAAAAAAACAACATTTCACATTTCACCCTCGCCATGTATGATGTGCAAAAAACAAACCCGCAAACGGCCGTCGTTACGGTGACACAAAAGTCGGCGATCGCACTGTCCCCCCTCGCAGACAGGTAACACACACACCAACAACACCAAATGGGTCAAAAACCACGCCAACGAGGCGTGCCACCATTCCACGCCACGGCGACCAACCTCGTGGCCGTACCCCGCGCAACACGCTTTGACGCGCCCCCCCACCCACAATCAAAATGCACACATACATCACAGCCGTCCACACAAACAACAACAACAATTCCGCCCTTCCCGCAAAAGGCAAGTTGGTGGCCCTGAAAAGGGCCGTTTTGCCGCTCTCGCAACGGAGGAGCATTCTCTCTCCATCCTTCCTTCCGTTCCAGAGCCACCTCCTTACTTGGAGCTCGTGTACTTGGTCACCGCCTTCGTGCCCTCGCTCACGGCGTGCTTGGCCAGCTCGCCAGGCAGCAACAGCCGCACAGCGGTCTGGATCTCGCGGGACGTGATGGTCGAGCGCTTGTTGTAGTGCGCCAGGCGAGAAGCCTCGGCCGCAATGCGCTCGAAAATGTCGTTCACGAAGCTGTTCATGATGCTCATCGCCTTCGACGAGATGCCCGTGTCAGGGTGCACCTGCTTCAGCACCTTGTAGATGTAGATGGCATAGCTCTCCTTCCTCTTGCGCTTCTTCTTCTTGTCGCCCTTCGAAATGTTCTTCTGCGCCTTGCCAGCCTTCTTGGCGGCCTTCCCGCTAGTCTTGGGCGGCATCTCGAACCAACGTACGGCGGCAGCAGCAACACCAGTAGCAAGCGCTCCGCTCTAGTCAGCGTCTCCCCACACAGTGGCACCCGCCGCCAGCCGCCGCCGCACCTTTACCAGCTCGCCCTGTTGCGGCCGCCGACCAATGGGGCGCGCGCGCAACCGGCCGCCGCACCCGAGCCCATAAAGCACCCCCACCCCGGCTGCGCCGGCACGCACTCCGCTGCTCGACTCGCTGCCGCTCGCACCGGTCGTTTTCGTTTCCTTCTCGTGTGCACCGTCGCTAGCCCATCGCCATGTCCGGACGCGGAAAGGGAGGCAAAGTCAAGGGCAAGTCAAAGTCCCGCTCAAGCAGGGCTGGGCTCCAGTTCCCGGTCGGCAGAATCCACCGCCTCCTGCGCAAGGGAAACTACGCAGAGCGCGTCGGCGCCGGGGCGCCCGTCTACCTCGCCGCCGTCATGGAGTACCTCGCGGCTGAGGTGCTCGAGCTGGCCGGAAACGCGGCCCGCGACAACAAGAAGACGCGCATCATCCCGCGCCACCTGCAGCTTGCCATCCGCAACGACGAGGAGCTCAACAAGCTCCTGTCGGGCGTCACCATCGCACAGGGTGGTGTCCTACCCAACATCCAGGCCGTCCTGCTGCCAAAGAAGACCGAGAAGAAGGCCTAAAGGAGGCCAGGCAATCGCAGCGCCGCGTGCTCCCCTGCACGCAACGCGCTTTGCCGGCTCGGCTCGGCCCGGCCCACAACAATCGGCCCTTTTCAGGGCCACCACACAAACCTACGTCCAAAGCAAAATTTCAGTCGTCCTCGCCGCACCTTGTTTTGTTTCAACTTTGCACTTTCACAGCACAGCCGCCGCCGGCGCACGTCCGCCATCTTGTCGTCCACACACGCACACACACACACACACACACACACACACACACACACACACACACACATTTTGCACGGTCGCAGAGTCGCCTTCCAAACGACAACGGCAGCAATAATGACCATTGTTAAAGGGAGGCGTGTCGACACACCGCCCTCCACTCCCGCGCGCAACGGCCGTCGACACGAACGAAACAGCTGATCCGGCCGCCTATGCCCACACGCCTTGCCTCGGAAACCCCAACGCCGCCGCAAACACACAGAGCCAAACCACGCAAGCAAATAATTACCGCCTCTCTCGCACAACAACACACAGCCCGCCATCTCCGTCGCGATCGATACAAAGACACACAATAACAAACACAAACGAAGCAGCTCCACACACAGCCAGCCACATGACACGTTTCCTTTCCTTCTCCCCTCCCAGCCACATCACGTCGCTCAAACGGAAAGAAAGAAAGAAACAAACAAACAAACAAACAAACAAACAAACGAACAACACAGCGCACACACACGCAGCAACAACAACAACAACAACACAGACTCTTTCGCACTTTTCAACTTCCGAACAGTGTGGTGGCCCTGAAAAGGGCCGTTTTCTAGTCTCTCCCACCCACAAGCACGGCCGCGGGAAGGCCAGCGCCCGCTGCGACGCAGCCTAACCGCCGAAACCGTACAGGGTGCGCCCCTGCCTCTTCAGGGCGTACACCACGTCCATGGCCGTCACAGTCTTGCGCTTGGCGTGCTCAGTGTACGTCACCGCGTCGCGGATCACGTTCTCCAGGAACACCTTCAGCACCCCGCGGGTCTCCTCGTAGATCAGACCAGAGATGCGCTTCACGCCGCCCCTGCGAGCCAGGCGGCGGATGGCGGGCTTCGTGATGCCCTGGATGTTGTCGCGCAACACCTTGCGGTGCCGCTTGGCGCCACCCTTGCCGAGCCCCTTTCCTCCCTTGCCGCGGCCTGTCATCCTTCCTTCCTCGGGCAAAGCAAAACGTGCACAAACAGCAGCTGCAGCGGCTGGCGAGTCGGCTACGGTCTGCGCCCAGCGCGCCCGCCGCCCCCCTATATAGACTCTGGCCCGCCCTCCCCCCACCACGCGCAACCGAGGGCATATAAGCGCAGCACGGAGGCGCGCGGGCCCGTTGTCAAGGCAGCACCGGACGCCGCGCCGCACCTAACCTCCACGCACGCCGCTCCGCTACCGCCAACGCTACCGCCATGGCCCGCACAAAGCAAACGGCCCGCAAGTCCACCGGCGGAAAGGCGCCGCGCAAACAGCTCGCCACCAAGGCGGCGAGGAAGAGCGCGCCCGCCACCGGAGGCGTCAAGAAGCCCCACCGCTACAGGCCGGGCACCGTCGCCCTGCGAGAAATCAGGCGCTACCAGAAGAGCACAGAGCTGCTCATCCGCAAGCTGCCATTCCAGCGCCTAGTGCGCGAGATCGCCCAGGACTTCAAGACCGACCTGCGCTTCCAGAGCTCCGCAGTCATGGCCCTGCAGGAGGCCAGCGAGGCCTACCTCGTCGGCCTCTTCGAAGACACCAACCTGTGCGCAATCCACGCCAAGCGCGTCACCATCATGCCCAAGGACATCCAGCTCGCGCGCCGCATCCGCGGCGAGCGCGCCTAAACCGCGCCGCGGCACCGCACCGCACAAACAAAAACGGCCCTTTTCAGGGCCACTAACATCTCTCCGTCGCGAGCAAACTTTGTCGGTCGCCTGCCTCTCGCCCCGCAACCCAAAAACAAAAACCACCACTTCCCGTCCGTCCGCCACACACACCCGCTCACTCTGCCTGCCTGCTAGCAGCGCGCAACAATCACACATCATCCCTCCCCGGCGCTCAAAGCGCACAATACCCAACGGCCGACGTCACACCGCACGGGTGGCTGGCCGGCCGCCGCTTTCGTTTCGAAAACAAAAAAAACCCGCACTCCACTCCGACGGCCAACGGCCAGGCAGGCGCGCTCGCTCGCTCTACACGCCACCGAAATCCCCGCCGACTCCTTCCACATCTCAACGTGCCCCCCGTTGCAAAACATAACACACACAAAGAAACAAAACAAAGACCAGACACGACTAGACAAGACACACATCCGAGAAGAACGAACGCAGGCAAGCCAACCAACGTATTCAAACAAAACAACGTGACAGAAAACCAACCGTCGGCCGCCGCCACAAACACGGCGACAATCAACCACGACAACAACAACACCGCTTACCGCTACCGCCGCCCACACCCGCCACCGACCCCCGCAATCAAACCACCACGGCACGCAAACAGCATCCCCACGGGCATACAGACAGACACCCACACCAAACGCAACACGACAATCAAAACCTTCCCCGACGTGCTTTGATGGCCCTGAGAAGGGCCGTTTTGGGCCGCGCGTCTCTTGCGCGCCACTAGACGACGACGGGGGGTGGGGACGACGGGGTCAAGCGCCAAACCCTTCCTTTCCCATCTCTTTCTCCTCTACTCTACTCTACTTCTTCTTCTTGGGCGAAGCCTTCGCCTTAGACGGCGTCGTCGCCTTCTTCGGGCGCGGCGCCTTCGGCTTCTTCGTCGGAACCTTGGCGGCCTTCTTCGCCTTCGACGGCGACTTGGCCTTGGCCGGCTTGGCCGCAGCCGCCTTCTTCGCACCCGCGGGAGCGGCCGACGCCGCAGACGCCTTCTTGGCGGCGCCCGCCTTCCGACCGGTCGCCGCCTTCACGCCACCAGCCTTCTTTGCGCCGGCCGCACGGGCGCCCTTCTTCTCCTTGCTGGCCGGAGCGGCGCGCTTCTTCTTGGCACCGCCAGCACGAGCCTTGCCGCCCTCGGCCGCCCCCCCGCCGCCGGCGCCGGCAAGCTTGAACGAGCCGGACGCGCCCTTCCCCTTCGTCTGCACCAGCTCGCCCGCCACGACGGCCGACTTGAGGTACTTCTTGATAAACGGCGCCAGCTTCTCCGCGTCCAGCTTGTAGTGCGCGGCTATGTACTTCTTGATCGCCTGCAGCGACGACCCGCCGCGCTCCTTCAGACTCTTGATGGCGGCCGTCACCATCTCAGAGGTGCGCGGGTGCGCAGGCTTGGCGCGCGGCTTCTTCGCAGACGACGCAGACTTGGCCTTCTTCGTAGTGCCGGTGGCGGCGGGTGCCGCAGCAGTCTCGTTCGTAGCCGCCTGATCTGCCATTTCGACGACGCGCGTAACACACAGCGAGAGCGAGAGCGAGAGCGAGCGGGACGGCAGGCACGCAAGCACAGCACAGCACGGCAGAGCAGAGCAGAGAATCACAAGGGCCCAGCCAGTGTCGCGGGCGGGCGCGGACGGCCGAGAGAGCGGCCGCCACTCTGCGCGCCGCCGCGCCGCGCCTCCCGCGCTTGCTACCGCCCAACGTCCGACAGCCTGTGCGGAGCAGCCCCAAAGCTGCGCCACAACCGCCCGCGCCTTTCAAACCACCGAGGATGGGGCTACACACAGCCACACCACAGTCGCCAACCAGTCGCCACGGCAGCGCCGCAAACCACGGCCAAACTGCAGCTACCGCGCGCTACAGCCTGGGTCGGCCCGCCGAGAATCGCCGCCCCCGCCCAAATGCCGCCCCCACAGCCCCAGCCGACGACCCGCCACAATGGCCAAACCTTCGGCAAAACTCCCACACCGTCGCCGCGGCAGCCCGGCCAGCGCGGCCGGCGCCACAGCCACACAAGCCGAGGCGTGCGGCGATGACGGCCGTGCAAACGCGCCTCCGCCGCCCCATCGCCTTCCGTCGCCCTCCCGCCGTTTCCCGATCGGCCCGCAGCCGTCGGGCCACATCGCGCGCCGTCCTCCTCCTCTCGCCCGCCAACATTCACAGCCGTTTCTCAACAATTGCCCGCCGCAAACGGACGCCGCCTGCGCAACAGGCGCCGCCGCCCCTCGCCGCTTCCGACCCAACCCCTCGACCGAGGCAAACCGCAATCCGAATCTACAGACCAACCCAATCTGCCGTCAGCACACACGACAGCCGACCTTACACGTTGCGCGTTACACATTACGTTTACACGTCTAGGTTAGGTTCGGTTAGGTTAGGTGGACGTGGGTTAGGTTAAGGGGACTTGGGTTAGGTTAAGCGTCAAACTTAGGTTAAGCATTCAAACACGTCAGGCGTCAGAGGTTAGGTTAGGTTAGGTTACGTTAGGTTACGTTACACGTTAGGTTAAGGGGTCAGTGCTAGGTTAAGAAGCGTCAAACGTAGGTTAAAAAAGCGTTCAAAACGTGAGGCGTGAGCCGCCGGACAGCTTACCTTACGTAGACGTTTGGGGCTCACAGGCTGAGCTCACCTCACCACACCACAGGTTAGGTTCGGTTCGGTTCGGTTCGCTCGGCTCAGCGTAAAGCGCCGAGGTCAGGGTTACGTTCGTTCACCTTCGGGCGCCACACTTTCGGTTGAAAGGTCGCGACGGGACGACGTCGGCAGGCACCGCCGCAAACGGACAAAAACGTACAGACGACGTCGAAAACCGCCGACAGACGGGGGAGCAGCACGACCACGACCAGATACCGAGCGCGAACGAGACGCACGCGAACCACCCCCACCGGCCAAAGGGCACCACACAACAACCCAGAGCACCACGTGTCGACACCACAGCAACCCGCCGCTCACGCGACATGGCTGGCACCGAAGGGCAACCGCCCGCAACTGCGCTTTCCGCGCCGGCCCGGATGCACGTCGTGCTACAACAACACCACTACCGTACACAGCCGCTGTTCACAACATCACTATCATGCGCGCCCGCGGCTCGCCGCCGTCGCAGTCGCAGCCCCAACGCCAGCACTTTTGCACCACCATTCACACGCACCGCAACACAGCTCGCCGACACAGCCGAACAAAACAAACACCACACAACAACAGCAACAACGCCGCCGCCTCTACTCGTGCCGGCGACCCACCCCGCCGATGGCGCACCTTTCGCCAGCCGGCAATCGACACACACGCACGCACCCACCCACCCCCCGGGGCCCAGTGCAAAAAAAAACACACAAAAACAAAAACAAAAAAAAAACAACACAAACGACACGGGAAGCGCACACCGCCACTTCGCGCGCACGCCACCAACCAGTCGTCGTCTCAAAATAACAAACACAAACAAAATAAACTAACAACTAGGGCAACACAAAACAAAAACGCCTCGCACGAACCGCCCACAAAAAGGACAAGCACACGCACAGCCTCTGCTGACGACCACGACGCAGCGGCACGCTGCTCCTGTCCCGCGCCCCGCGCCCCGCGCCCCACTCGATTCACAACTCACGCGACACCGTCAACGACGGGCTCGCTTCCCGCAACCTACCACCTTTCCGCCACGACGCACAGCCCCAGCCCCACCCGACCCGACGACGCCCGTGGCAACGACTGCACTTTCACCACCGCCTCCCCCTTCCCCCCCAAAACACACACACACACACAGCCAGCCAAAAACGCACTCGCGACCCACACATGCACGTGCATCGGCACACGCCAACCAGTCAACGTCGACAACCACACGCAAGGCTCGAAACGAAACCGGCGTCCTTCCACGTTGCCATCAAGCTACCTACACGACACAAGACACAAGGAACAAACACAACAGCCGGCCCCACTAATTCCCACTCTCACGCCGCAAAAAGCACACCGAAACCGCCAAACGCACGCACATTCCCCTTCGCACTGACACCGACCGGCTCGCTACCACACACCTCTCGGCAGCCGTTTCACGCCAATTCGCCACACCGCCCACACAGTCGACAAGCGCCCGCCCTGTACGGCACACGCAACGACGCAGCGCAGCAAAGGGCGCCCGCAACACATACCTCTCCTCTCTCTCCCTCTCCGCCGCCCGACGCGCCAACCGCCACGCCACACCGCCAGCCACTCGCAAATTGTGCACTGCCACCAGCCACACGTCCAACACGCCGCGCCGCCTCCGGCCACCCGCCAGGGGGCGCTCACGTCCGCGACAACAGCGCGGCCCGCCGGGCCGAACCGAACCGAACCGAGCCGCCGCTGCTCTGCACTCGGCACGGCCACACCCTGCTGCAGACCGGGCTCGTCTCTCTGTACGCGTCTGCCTGCGCATCAACACAACACGACCTTTTTTTTTTTTTTCTCTCTACCGCCATCCCTTCTTCTCGCGTTTTACTCGTTGTTGCAGCAGCGGCGCACACCTACACATCCACAGCCCCAGCCGAGCCGAGCCGGCCTCACCTCAGGGCCCGCCGCCAGCGTCTCCTCCTCGGGCACAGGTGCGGTGCTGTGGCCGCCCATCCAACCGCATTGCTGGCCGTCCAGCCGCCAGGCGTTCCCACTGCCGCGAGCCACGCCGCGCACCGACCCTGCTGCAGAAAACGAAGCATAGCCAGAGACCGACCGATACACAAAGCAAGCCGTCGCCTCGCCTCTTGTCCTTCCTGCCTTCCTTTCGCCCCCCCCCCCCCCTCCTTTTTTTTTTTTTATTTTGTTTTCTTCTTTCTTTCTTTCTTTGGCCCTCTCTCCTTCCCGCCCCATGGCGGTTACGGCACCGCCTGCAGCGGCAGATTTTTTGCGCCCACACGCCTACTCCTACCACCATTAACCTTGCCCTGCCCATCAACGTCGCAGTCGAACCGACGCTTGCCAACACACTGCCCACGTTCCTTTCTCTTTTCGGCCTACGCCCATTACGCGCCGCCGCCACAGCACCTTCCCTTCCCACAACACACCGACGTCATCACACGCACCCACAAACAGGGGCCACGACCGTGTTCCTCGCCCACTCCCATCCCGCACGGTACGCACATTCCCAACTACTACCGCGCACCCTCCCTTTCCAATCTGTGTGTCTCTGTGTCTGTGTCCTGTGTCCTGTCCGCGCGTGACGCCTCTCAACATCCGCCGTCCCCCGTCCCGTTTTCGCCCCCATGCCGTCGTCGCGCCGCCTCCTCCCCGTCCACCGCCGCCCCTGTCCGCCCCGCACCACACCATACACCGCTGCTTGTCCCGGCCGTTGCCACCAAAGGCGCCGACCGCAAACGCGCCACGCCGCAGCCCCCGTGCGTCTCGCTCGCTTGCATCTCCGTGCCGACGCTGCCTCTCTTCCCGCTCGCACTCGACCTCGACAACACAGTCTTTGGCTCCGCCACTGCGTGTTCCGGTGGTACGCACGCTGCAACACGTATGTATTCGTTACCAGAGCGATGGCGAGGCATGACAGCATCTCTGTCTGACCAGAGAGTTATTTATCGTTGCTAGTCGGCGCTTGGACCGCGCCAGACGACAGTAGTGGCACGCACCGGGTCGCCAGGAACAGTTGTTATATATATTGTAGCGCGAGTCGGGAGAGGTAGTAGTCGGTCGACAGTAGTAGCGGGTGGACGGTTGTACTGAGCGGGCGTCGGCGGCGTGCTCTGCTCGTCTCGCGACTCTGGTCACGGTTCGGGACGATGTATAGTATATTGTGTTATAATCAAAAGGTAGTGTGAAGCTGCATTGCGCAAATCTGATAACGTATGTTCATTGTACTTATTTTGTTCAACAACAAAAGCCCCACTATTACTTTTTTCTAAAGCAACTTTTGTCTTTTAACGAAAAACATTCACTTTTTAAAGACTACTTCCTATGGCATTTCCCTCCAAGGAGTGCAATTAATTACCAGCCAGCACTCATTCATTGCACACAGCTGTGTAAGGGGTATCTACAATTGAGGAGCGGATATAAATGCAACTTTTTTGTTTTTTTTTTTTTTTTTGTGTGTTGTAACCTCCCCGCAAAATTTAAAATAATGGACAATGTTATTTACGGATGCTAATGGACATTGCGCTAATTGTAACCTCGCCCACAATGAGAGGTATTGAAAATGGCAACAAAAATGTGAAATTCGCAATCCGACTCAAATATAAATTCTTCACAACATTTAAAGTCCGTTCAGTGACAAGAAACTTCAATTGAGCCGAAATATCGGTCTTTGGCCCTGTGCAAAACAATCAGAATTAAAGTCTTACCTCAGAATAAATGGATGTCACATTTCTGCTCTTGTTGTTGCGCAGCGCTTGGAGGAACTGCATTGCAAATAATAATATTCTCTTTTTTTGTGATTTTAGTGAAATTTTTCTTCAAAGAAGTGGAATGAAATGGGAAGTGCAACGAACTCTTTAGTTCAATAAAACATTACATTTTTGAAAAATGCTTTTGAAATAAAAATTATTTTTGGGGAACTTGTTGGAGAATTAATTACAATAAATATAATTTTTCATTATCTAATGATTATATTAATTAACAGTATACCTCCTTCACCATCTTGACCAGTGTTGCCGACCGCCTACATCACACAACCGCACTCGGCTGCTACTACTGACCGACCGCTCTGCATGACGACTATTAGCGTACTGCACGCGACGACTACTGACAGAGTACAGCCCTCAACTAGACAGAGCTACAGACTCGCAACGACTGACTGACTGACTGACTGACTGACTGACTGACTGAGAACCGCTCGCAACACTCGCGCGGTCCAGCGCAAACTCTCTGGTCACAGATGCTACAATGTCTCGCCATCGCTGCTATGTTACATACGTGTTTCAGTGTCTTTTTCATTGGGGTAACGATCTTTGGCTCTTTTTATTCTGAATACAGGGCCAAAGGTCAACGCTGCTGCCCTTATACAATTTATCAGGTTCCATTATGTCTGTTGCAATGTTACATACGGTTCATTCTTTCATTAATATTATCGTTGGGTTTGTTTTGTAGGGACGTTAACATTCTGGCACATTTTTATTATCATCGGACTCTCTGCTATTTGTGCAGGGAGGTTATACCTGGGTCCATTTCCATTTCCATTTCCATTTACATTTTAATATTGATAGACTTTTTGTTTTCTTTTTTTGTTTCTTGTTGTTTTTCCTTCTTTTTTCTTGTTGTTTTTTTTTCTTTCTTTTTTTTTGTTTTGTTTTGTTTTTCCCGCTCTCACCACCACCGCCGCATCACGCCTTCCGTTTTCTTCTTGGTTTCTTTTCTGTTCTTCAACTGCTTCAACATCACCGCGCCCCATTTCCACACCACAGCCATCAGCCTCCAAGACGGGCAGGCGCAGTGTGCCATTTCCGGCGCACAAGCACACCCGTACGGTACTCTCCTCGCCCCCACGCCACCAACAACACAGCGACCACGCGGCTTTCAGGCATGGCATGGCACGGCACGGCACGGCACCGGCGAAATGCGCCGCCCCCGCCCCTCCGCGCATCCGTCCGTCTCGCCACGTTCACTGACAGCCGCGTCTGCGGCTACACCACGACAACCACAACACAACACCGCTCCCCTCCCTGGCAACTCATTGTTTTTCTCCTCCTCTTTTGCACAAACCACAACGCCGAGCACAGGCGCAAGCCACCCACACCGCGCCCCTCCCCGTCCCGTCTTTGGCCGCCGCTCCTCGTTTCCTCGTTTGCCCCCTCCCATCTCCCGAAATGCCATGCCAGCAGCGTTACGCATGCCCCTCCCCTGTCCACACAACACTACCGCCAAACGAACAGCCTTCCGGGCCACATGCAGGGCACGCCCACCTCCAAACACTGCCAATTCACGGACGCACGCACGCACACACACACACACACACACACACACACACACACACACACACACACACACTTTCCCGACACCTTTCTGTACGGAGGGTGCGTCATCTCGACCGTGACAGAGTGACGCCAACTATCGACGATCCATTTCCCCCCACTGGTAAAACACGTCCACTAACACCTACATACATCATTCAAGTACACAGACAATAGCATACACACAATGGGAGGGCACACGAACATGGACGGCACGGCACTGTCACACACTCTTCCTCAGAACCAACCATACCAACAAACGTTACGTACAACCGGGAAAGCGAAAGCGAAAGCAAAAGCAAAAAGCAAAGGCCAATGCAGCCGTCAAAGGTAACGTTCACCACGGCAGACACTTGCAGCCGCGCCGCCGTTAAACGCATTTCAGTGCGGCTCCAATACGCCTCCGACACGGGAACGTTCCGTTGCTCTACGAATGCGTTTCTCCCCTTTTTCCCTTCCTCTCTCTTTTGCCCCCCCCCCTCTGTCCTTTCCTCCTGCACTCTTGCCTCCTTCCTCACGTTCTGCCCAGACATTCGACCGATCAAAGTCAACCTGTCGTTACCGTTCTCAGCGCGACGGTGTACAACAGTATGACGGGTGTGCCCACGACTTCGGTTCAGTTGCGTGACGCCGGTCTATCGCGCCGATCGACAGTTACTCAGGGGGGCGACGGATCGGACCACGTCACCGACACACAAAACACTTTCAAACAAACAAATACATACCGGATGGACACAGACAAACACGTGTACAGACATTCGCCAAAAACGGCCGCCGCCGCCGCCGCCGTCGTCTAGCGTCGCGCTTACTGTACTGCACTGGACACGCGTGCATCTTGAATGACGACATCGGTGTGCGTGCGTCGTACGCAATCAGTCAGACACGGCTATCAAAAATCAGAGTCGAATGGTACATCATCGTGCGTGTCGCCGTACACGTACAGTACAATGCAACAACAATGCGTCTTCATGGCACGTTCATTTCAACGTCACTCACACACCTCCACGCTGCAGTTACGTCGCACCATTGTCAAACTCGGCGTACAGCAAAGGGAATAGTGGGCGGCAAACAAAAACCACAAAAAAAAACAACATTTCACATTTCACCCTCGCCATGTATGATGTGCAAAAAACAAACCCGCAAACGGCCGTCGTTACGGTGACACAAAAGTCGGCGATCGCACTGTCCCCCCTCGCAGACAGGTAACACACACACCAACAACACCAAATGGGTCAAAAACCACGCCAACGAGGCGTGCCACCATTCCACGCCACGGCGACCAACCTCGTGGCCGTACCCCGCGCAACACGCTTTGACGCGCCCCCCCACCCACAATCAAAATGCACACATACATCACAGCCGTCCACACAAACAACAACAACAATTCCGCCCTTCCCGCAAAAGGCAAGTTGGTGGCCCTGAAAAGGGCCGTTTTGCCGCTCTCGCAACGGAGGAGCATTCTCTCTCCATCCTTCCTTCCGTTCCAGAGCCACCTCCTTACTTGGAGCTCGTGTACTTGGTCACCGCCTTCGTGCCCTCGCTCACGGCGTGCTTGGCCAGCTCGCCAGGCAGCAACAGCCGCACAGCGGTCTGGATCTCGCGGGACGTGATGGTCGAGCGCTTGTTGTAGTGCGCCAGGCGAGAAGCCTCGGCCGCAATGCGCTCGAAAATGTCGTTCACGAAGCTGTTCATGATGCTCATCGCCTTCGACGAGATGCCCGTGTCAGGGTGCACCTGCTTCAGCACCTTGTAGATGTAGATGGCATAGCTCTCCTTCCTCTTGCGCTTCTTCTTCTTGTCGCCCTTCGAAATGTTCTTCTGCGCCTTGCCAGCCTTCTTGGCGGCCTTCCCGCTAGTCTTGGGCGGCATCTCGAACCAACGTACGGCGGCAGCAGCAACACCAGTAGCAAGCGCTCCGCTCTAGTCAGCGTCTCCCCACACAGTGGCACCCGCCGCCAGCCGCCGCCGCACCTTTACCAGCTCGCCCTGTTGCGGCCGCCGACCAATGGGGCGCGCGCGCAACCGGCCGCCGCACCCGAGCCCATAAAGCACCCCCACCCCGGCTGCGCCGGCACGCACTCCGCTGCTCGACTCGCTGCCGCTCGCACCGGTCGTTTTCGTTTCCTTCTCGTGTGCACCGTCGCTAGCCCATCGCCATGTCCGGACGCGGAAAGGGAGGCAAAGTCAAGGGCAAGTCAAAGTCCCGCTCAAGCAGGGCTGGGCTCCAGTTCCCGGTCGGCAGAATCCACCGCCTCCTGCGCAAGGGAAACTACGCAGAGCGCGTCGGCGCCGGGGCGCCCGTCTACCTCGCCGCCGTCATGGAGTACCTCGCGGCTGAGGTGCTCGAGCTGGCCGGAAACGCGGCCCGCGACAACAAGAAGACGCGCATCATCCCGCGCCACCTGCAGCTTGCCATCCGCAACGACGAGGAGCTCAACAAGCTCCTGTCGGGCGTCACCATCGCACAGGGTGGTGTCCTACCCAACATCCAGGCCGTCCTGCTGCCAAAGAAGACCGAGAAGAAGGCCTAAAGGAGGCCAGGCAATCGCAGCGCCGCGTGCTCCCCTGCACGCAACGCGCTTTGCCGGCTCGGCTCGGCCCGGCCCACAACAATCGGCCCTTTTCAGGGCCACCACACAAACCTACGTCCAAAGCAAAATTTCAGTCGTCCTCGCCGCACCTTGTTTTGTTTCAACTTTGCACTTTCACAGCACAGCCGCCGCCGGCGCACGTCCGCCATCTTGTCGTCCACACAGCCCGCACACACACACACACACACACACACACACACACACACACACACACATTTTGCACGGTCGCAGAGTCGCCTTCCAAACGACAACGGCAGCAATAATGACCATTGTTAAAGGGAGGCGTGTCGACACACCGCCCTCCACTCCCGCGCGCAACGGCCGTCGACACGAACGAAACAGCTGATCCGGCCGCCTATGCCCACACGCCTTGCCTCGGAAACCCCAACGCCGCCGCAAACACACAGAGCCAAACCACGCAAGCAAATAATTACCGCCTCTCTCGCACAACAACACACAGCCCGCCATCTCCGTCGCGATCGATACAAAGACACACAATAACAAACACAAACGAAGCAGCTCCACACACAGCCAGCCACATGACACGTTTCCTTTCCTTCTCCCCTCCCAGCCACATCACGTCGCTCAAACGGAAAGAAAGAAAGAAACAAACAAACAAACAAACAAACAAACAAACGAACAACACAGCGCACACACACGCAGCAACAACAACAACAACAACACAGACTCTTTCGCACTTTTCAACTTCCGAACAGTGTGGTGGCCCTGAAAAGGGCCGTTTTCTAGTCTCTCCCACCCACAAGCACGGCCGCGGGAAGGCCAGCGCCCGCTGCGACGCAGCCTAACCGCCGAAACCGTACAGGGTGCGCCCCTGCCTCTTCAGGGCGTACACCACGTCCATGGCCGTCACAGTCTTGCGCTTGGCGTGCTCAGTGTACGTCACCGCGTCGCGGATCACGTTCTCCAGGAACACCTTCAGCACCCCGCGGGTCTCCTCGTAGATCAGACCAGAGATGCGCTTCACGCCGCCCCTGCGAGCCAGGCGGCGGATGGCGGGCTTCGTGATGCCCTGGATGTTGTCGCGCAACACCTTGCGGTGCCGCTTGGCGCCACCCTTGCCGAGCCCCTTTCCTCCCTTGCCGCGGCCTGTCATCCTTCCTTCCTCGGGCAAAGCAAAACGTGCACAAACAGCAGCTGCAGCGGCTGGCGAGTCGGCTACGGTCTGCGCCCAGCGCGCCCGCCGCCCCCCTATATAGACTCTGGCCCGCCCTCCCCCCACCACGCGCAACCGAGGGCATATAAGCGCAGCACGGAGGCGCGCGGGCCCGTTGTCAAGGCAGCACCGGACGCCGCGCCGCACCTAACCTCCACGCACGCCGCTCCGCTACCGCCAACGCTACCGCCATGGCCCGCACAAAGCAAACGGCCCGCAAGTCCACCGGCGGAAAGGCGCCGCGCAAACAGCTCGCCACCAAGGCGGCGAGGAAGAGCGCGCCCGCCACCGGAGGCGTCAAGAAGCCCCACCGCTACAGGCCGGGCACCGTCGCCCTGCGAGAAATCAGGCGCTACCAGAAGAGCACAGAGCTGCTCATCCGCAAGCTGCCATTCCAGCGCCTAGTGCGCGAGATCGCCCAGGACTTCAAGACCGACCTGCGCTTCCAGAGCTCCGCAGTCATGGCCCTGCAGGAGGCCAGCGAGGCCTACCTCGTCGGCCTCTTCGAAGACACCAACCTGTGCGCAATCCACGCCAAGCGCGTCACCATCATGCCCAAGGACATCCAGCTCGCGCGCCGCATCCGCGGCGAGCGCGCCTAAACCGCGCCGCGGCACCGCACCGCACAAACAAAAACGGCCCTTTTCAGGGCCACTAACATCTCTCCGTCGCGAGCAAACTTTGTCGGTCGCCTGCCTCTCGCCCCGCAACCCAAAAACAAAAACCACCACTTCCCGTCCGTCCGCCACACACACCCGCTCACTCTGCCTGCCTGCTAGCAGCGCGCAACAATCACACATCATCCCTCCCCGGCGCTCAAAGCGCACAATACCCAACGGCCGACGTCACACCGCACGGGTGGCTGGCCGGCCGCCGCTTTCGTTTCGAAAACAAAAAAAACCCGCACTCCACTCCGACGGCCAACGGCCAGGCAGGCGCGCTCGCTCGCTCTACACGCCACCGAAATCCCCGCCGACTCCTTCCACATCTCAACGTGCCCCCCGTTGCAAAACATAACACACACAAAGAAACAAAACAAAGACCAGACACGACTAGACAAGACACACATCCGAGAAGAACGAACGCAGGCAAGCCAACCAACGTATTCAAACAAAACAACGTGACAGAAAACCAACCGTCGGCCGCCGCCACAAACACGGCGACAATCAACCACGACAACAACAACACCGCTTACCGCTACCGCCGCCCACACCCGCCACCGACCCCCGCAATCAAACCACCACGGCACGCAAACAGCATCCCCACGGGCATACAGACAGACACCCACACCAAACGCAACACGACAATCAAAACCTTCCCCGACGTGCTTTGATGGCCCTGAGAAGGGCCGTTTTGGGCCGCGCGTCTCTTGCGCGCCACTAGACGACGACGGGGGGTGGGGACGACGGGGTCAAGCGCCAAACCCTTCCTTTCCCATCTCTTTCTCCTCTACTTACTCTACTTCTTCTTCTTGGGCGAAGCCTTCGCCTTAGACGGCGTCGTCGCCTTCTTCGGGCGCGGCGCCTTCGGCTTCTTCGTCGGAACCTTGGCGGCCTTCTTCGCCTTCGACGGCGACTTGGCCTTGGCCGGCTTGGCCGCAGCCGCCTTCTTCGCACCCGCGGGAGCGGCCGACGCCGCAGACGCCTTCTTGGCGGCGCCCGCCTTCCGACCGGTCGCCGCCTTCACGCCACCAGCCTTCTTTGCGCCGGCCGCACGGGCGCCCTTCTTCTCCTTGCTGGCCGGAGCGGCGCGCTTCTTCTTGGCACCGCCAGCACGAGCCTTGCCGCCCTCGGCCGCCCCCCCGCCGCCGGCGCCGGCAAGCTTGAACGAGCCGGACGCGCCCTTCCCCTTCGTCTGCACCAGCTCGCCCGCCACGACGGCCGACTTGAGGTACTTCTTGATAAACGGCGCCAGCTTCTCCGCGTCCAGCTTGTAGTGCGCGGCTATGTACTTCTTGATCGCCTGCAGCGACGACCCGCCGCGCTCCTTCAGACTCTTGATGGCGGCCGTCACCATCTCAGAGGTGCGCGGTGTGCGCAGGCTTGGCGCGCGGCTTCTTCGCAGACGACGCAGACTTGGCCTTCTTCGTAGTGCCGGTGGCGGCGGGTGCCGCAGCAGTCTCGTTCGTAGCCGCCTGATCTGCCATTTCGACGACGCGCGTAACACACAGCGAGAGCGAGAGCGAGAGCGAGCGGGACGGCAGGCACGCAAGCACAGCACAGCACGGCAGAGCAGAGCAGAGAATCACAAGGGCCCAGCCAGTGTCGCGGGCGGGCGCGGACGGCCGAGAGAGCGGCCGCCACTCTGCGCGCCGCCGCGCCGCGCCTCCCGCGCTTGCTACCGCCCAACGTCCGACAGCCTGTGCGGAGCAGCCCCAAAGCTGCGCCACAACCGCCCGCGCCTTTCAAACCACCGAGGATGGGGCTACACACAGCCACACCACAGTCGCCAACCAGTCGCCACGGCAGCGCCGCAAACCACGGCCAAACTGCAGCTACCGCGCGCTACAGCCTGGGTCGGCCCGCCGAGAATCGCCGCCCCCGCCCAAATGCCGCCCCCACAGCCCCAGCCGACGACCCGCCACAATGGCCAAACCTTCGGCAAAACTCCCACACCGTCGCCGCGGCAGCCCGGCCAGCGCGGCCGGCGCCACAGCCACACAAGCCGAGGCGTGCGGCGATGACGGCCGTGCAAACGCGCCTCCGCCGCCCCATCGCCTTCCGTCGCCCTCCCGCCGTTTCCCGATCGGCCCGCAGCCGTCGGGCCACATCGCGCGCCGTCCTCCTCCTCTCGCCCGCCAACATTCACAGCCGTTTCTCAACAATTGCCCGCCGCAAACGGACGCCGCCTGCGCAACAGGCGCCGCCGCCCCTCGCCGCTTCCGACCCAACCCCTCGACCGAGGCAAACCGCAATCCGAAT
>NW_025727221.1:52500-55000 GCF_021461385.2 Schistocerca piceifrons | reverse complement strand
GTGGCATTGCCGGCGGGAGACAACACGCGCCACCTACGGTGACCGGCAGCTCCAACGCCAGCGCCACAGAAGGACAAAAGCCCCACTTGGGTGCCGAAGCGAACTCTCCCAGCACAGCGCACGCGCCAACACATCCGCACAGCTGCGATACAAACCACCAGCGAGAACCGCTGGGGCGACCGAGCAGCAGACGGCGTCGCGGCGCCGAGCGCCGGGCGGCGGCGCATCCTCAACGCACACAGTCCTCAATCGGACCAGCACACTGAAGATGTCCACCGCGCTTCGCACCGGGCCCGCGAGGACCTACTTTGGCCGCACGGCGCCGCGCGCAGGGTGCGCCGGCGCGCAGCTGCGACGCCTGCCGCGTCCGTCGGCCGGCGCGCCTGCCACTGGCCGCCCCCACCAGCCGGCTGTAGCGCGTGCGCCCACGCACCGCGCGGCCAGCACGCCGGGAGGCGCCCCCTCACCGGCCGGGGACGGTCCCACCCAGCCACCGCCGCGTATCGCTTCACACCCAGATGCCGTTCAGTTTCGTCGGCATGGTGGGTATCGCTGGAACAACCGGTTAGTACCTCAACCTATCGTCGCCATCACCGATTCACCCCTAGCGAGAACAACCGCACCACAACAGGTTACCATTTGTTCATTTGCGTAACTTCACCAGAAAACGCAGGCGTCCATCGCCATTTGCAACTTCAACGATTATTGCATGCCTGTGTCAGGTGTCACGCCACACTACGTCTGCCCACATACACGCAACAAAATGTGCACGCCTAGACAATACGTGGAAGGTGGCCCCCGTACGTATGCGATGTCCATTGCTCGAACGACTGTCAACCGGCCTCTGTAGCATGTCGCAGATATGGAACGCGGTGCACCATGCCATCACGGTGTGTGAGGAGAGACGACTAGGTCCGAATACATCAACAGACAGCTCATGCTGATCGCCATCCACGGCGTCCGTTCCTCCCACACGTCTCTATGGCGTACCACACTGCAATCCAGCTCTCATAGGGAGACGACACGTAGCTGCGTGCACAATATTTGCACTGTATGGTCCGCCGTTTTTGGGCGCAGTCGTTGTGCGGTCACACATGTGCCACGATGTATCATTCAGTACATAAGGACGAATGTGCAGTACAGATTGTGGTTCACGCGTACGACATCAGCGGACAGTTGACACAGGCCGCACCACAACGTAGCCTGAGTACGTCGCATGCGAAGGGCATTGAACATGCAAACTTCTCACCAACCAGCTTGCGAAGGCAGGGGGCAAGGTGGGGACGTGGGGAGGGGCGGCATGTACGTCCTGCTGCCATCCACATTACAGTGTACAGCAGGAGCATGTGGAAAGTGAGCAAGACTTGCAAGGTGTTTAACATGAAGCGATACACAGGGGTGCGGGCAGTGCGAGTAGCGAACTATATTGCGAGGGTTGCGGGTGGGCAACACTACAGTAATTGAACGAGTCGTATAACAATTACAGAGCAGGTTTAGGCGACAACGTGGGTTACGTTAAGGCGACAACATGGGTTAGGTTAAGGCACAACATGGGTTAGGTTAAGGCACAACATGGGTTAGGTTAAGGCACAACATGGGTTAGGTTAAGGCACAACATGGGTTAGGTTAAGGCACAACATGGGTTAGGTTAAGGCACAACATGGGTTAGGTTAAGGCACAACATGGGTTAGGTTAAGGCACAACATGGGTTAGGTTGAGGCACAACATGGGTTAGGTTAAGGCACAACATGGGTTAGGTTGAGGCACAACATGGGTTAGGTTGAGGCACAACATGGGTTAGGTTGAGGCACAACATGGGTTAGGTTAAGGTACAACATGGGTTAGGTTAAGGTACAACATGGGTTAGGTTAAGGTACAACATGGGTTAGGTTAAGGTACAACATGGGTTAGGTTAAGGTACAACATGGGTTAGGTTAAGGTACAACATAGGTTAGGTTAAGGTACAACATAGGTTAGGTTAAGGTACAACATAGGTTAGGTTAAGGTACAACATAGGTTAGGTTAAGGTACAACATAGGTTAGGTTAAGGTACAACATAGGTTAGGTTAAGGTACAACATAGGTTAGGTTAGGTTAGGTTAGGTTACACGTTGTTGTACGGAAAGGTGTAGGGGGGGGGGGGGCGGGGGCGGCAGGTTCGTTGATAGTGATTATAGTAAGTGAATGCTTGTGACATGATCAGATTTGTCACGTCAGGATGCACCTTTGGCTTATTAGAGGCGGCGCTCCAATTCTATGCTTGTGTGAGACCTGTGTCTTTGACTCATGTCATTGTTTGTGCGCTGTGACAGGAGGTACTATTGTGATGTTGGGTGCACCGTTGTATAGGACATGTGTGGGTGTTGGTGCCTGGTCTGCGCAATGGTGGATGTCGAAAGGCTGGGATATTGTATTTTCCGCACGGACCTCCTGGTCTGGTTGTGATAGTGTGGATTGTGTAATGTGGCGGAGAAGATGCACTGGATGTTGTTCCATGCTGG
>NW_025727221.1:42500-45000 GCF_021461385.2 Schistocerca piceifrons | reverse complement strand
ATTCCATGCACACAGTATTCAGGCGGGCTTGCCTGCTTTAAGCACTCTAATTTGTTCAAAGTAAACGTGCCGGCCCACCGAGACACTCAATAAAGAGCACCCTGGTAGGATTTCAACGGGGTCCGCCTCGGGACGCACGAGCACGCACGAGGCGGTCGCACGCCTTCAGCTCGCCCCACCGGCAGGACGTCCCACGATACATGCCAGTTAAACACCGACGGGCGGTGAACCAACAGCGTGGGACACAAATCCAACTACGAGCTTTTTAACCGCAACAACTTTAATATACGCTATTGGAGCTGGAATTACCGCGGCTGCTGGCACCAGACTTGCCCTCCAATAGATACTCGTTAAAGGATTTAAAGTGTACTCATTCCGATTACGGGGCCTCGGATGAGTCCCGTATCGTTATTTTTCGTCACTACCTCCCCGTGCCGGGAGTGGGTAATTTGCGCGCCTGCTGCCTTCCTTGGATGTGGTAGCCGTTTCTCAGGCTCCCTCTCCGGAATCGAACCCTGATTCCCCGTTACCCGTTACAACCATGGTAGGCGCAGAACCTACCATCGACAGTTGATAAGGCAGACATTTGAAAGATGCGTCGCCGGTACGAGGACCGTGCGATCAGCCCAAAGTTATTCAGAGTCACCAAGGCAAACGGACCGGACGAGCCGACCGATTGGTTTTGATCTAATAAAAGCGTCCCTTCCATCTCTGGTCGGGACTCTGTTTGCATGTATTAGCTCTAGAATTACCACAGTTATCCAAGTAACGTGGGTACGATCTAAGGAACCATAACTGATTTAATGAGCCATTCGCGGTTTCACCTTAATGCGGCTTGTACTGAGACATGCATGGCTTAATCTTTGAGACAAGCATATGACTACTGGCAGGATCAACCAGGGAGCTGCGTCAACTAGAGCTGAGCAGCCGGCCGCCCGGGAGTGTGTCCCGGGGGCCCGCGCGAACACGCAAGCGTCCGCTCAATCATTCTGCAAACAGGAGGAGGCTGAGCTCCCCTGCACAATACACCTCGAAACCCTCTCAGGTCCCGGCGGCGCGCAGCGCCGTCCCAAGTACTTGGTCGGGTTCGAGAGAGGCGCAATCGCCCGGAGTTAGGCGAGTAGACGCTTTCGGTGCGACCACCCGTGCTCCCAACTGAGCTTGCCGCTGCCGACAGAGGCCCGGGAGCGTGCTGTCGTGGCATTGCCGGCGGGAGACAACACGCGCCACCTACGGTGACCGGCAGCTCCAACGCCAGCGCCACAGAAGGACAAAAGCCCCACTTGGGTGCCGAAGCGAACTCTCCCAGCACAGCGCACGCGCCAACACATCCGCACAGCTGCGATACAAACCACCAGCGAGAACCGCTGGGGCGACCGAGCAGCAGACGGCGTCGCGGCGCCGAGCGCCGGGCGGCGGCGCATCCTCAACGCACACAGTCCTCAATCGGACCAGCACACTGAAGATGTCCACCGCGCTTCGCACCGGGCCCGCGAGGACCTACTTTGGCCGCACGGCGCCGCGCGCAGGGTGCGCCGGCGCGCAGCTGCGACGCCTGCCGCGTCCGTCGGCCGGCGCGCCTGCCACTGGCCGCCCCCACCAGCCGGCTGTAGCGCGTGCGCCCACGCACCGCGCGGCCAGCACGCCGGGAGGCGCCCCCTCACCGGCCGGGGACGGTCCCACCCAGCCACCGCCGCGTATCGCTTCACACCCAGATGCCGTTCAGTTTCGTCGGCATGGTGGGTATCGCTGGAACAACCGGTTAGTACCTCAACCTATCGTCGCCATCACCGATTCACCCCTAGCGAGAACAACCGCACCACAACAGGTTACCATTTGTTCATTTGCGTAACTTCACCAGAAAACGCAGGCGTCCATCGCCATTTGCAACTTCAACGATTATTGCATGCCTGTGTCAGGTGTCACGCCACACTACGTCTGCCCACATACACGCAACAAAATGTGCACGCCTAGACAATACGTGGAAGGTGGCCCCCGTACGTATGCGATGTCCATTGCTCGAACGACTGTCAACCGGCCTCTGTAGCATGTCGCAGATATGGAACGCGGTGCACCATGCCATCACGGTGTGTGAGGAGAGACGACTAGGTCCGAATACATCAACAGACAGCTCATGCTGATCGCCATCCACGGCGTCCGTTCCTCCCACACGTCTCTATGGCGTACCACACTGCAATCCAGCTCTCATAGGGAGACGACACGTAGCTGCGTGCACAATATTTGCACTGTATGGTCCGCCGTTTTTGGGCGCAGTCGTTGTGCGGTCACACATGTGCCACGATGTATCATTCAGTACATAAGGACGAATGTGCAGTACAGATTGTGGTTCACGCGTACGACATCAGCGGACAGTTGACACAGGCCGCACCACAACGTAGCCTGAGTACGTCGCATGCGAAGGGCATTGAACATGCAAACTTCTCACCAACCAGCTTGCGAAGGCAGGGGGCAAGGTGGGGACGTGGGGAGGGGCGGCATG
>NW_025727221.1:32500-37500 GCF_021461385.2 Schistocerca piceifrons | reverse complement strand
GAGAGCGTCGATGAAGTTACGCCCAGATAGCAGGCGACTGGTGTCAGCGACCCACTGGTGTTGCCCCTTGACGGCGGCGGAAGATGACAGCGCCGCACCGTCAAAGGCAACGTGCAGGCGCGCGGCCCACATCTCTCCAACCTGCGTCGACGATTTGAGGAGGTGGCCCTCCCACATAAGATGCCGCTCCAGCGCCTCAATCTCACGCTGCACCTCGTCCCGGCCTGCACCGTCGGCGGCTGGCCCAATCCTCTTCAGCGCCAGGAGACGGGACCGGCGAAGTGTTGGCCCCATCCATCGGCATGATGGGATGCCGAGGCCTCCCTGGGCTACAGGAGCGTGGAAGTAGCCCAG
Source organism: Schistocerca piceifrons (assembly GCF_021461385.2). Classification (NCBI taxonomy): domain Eukaryota; kingdom Metazoa; phylum Arthropoda; class Insecta; order Orthoptera; family Acrididae; genus Schistocerca; species Schistocerca piceifrons. Next base: position 37,146 of record NW_025727221.1, on the reverse strand, counting down.
GGGAGTGTCCGCCGGAAGGCGGAACCATCTCCTGACGGCGGCACGGATGGTCACATCTGCCGCTTTCAACGCACCCACTCGGGTGCGGCTGAGGGCCAGCCCATGGTACAGGCCAGGCAGAAGTACGGTGGTGAGGGCGTGGAGGCGCTGTTGCGGCTTGAGCGGAGCTCGGGAGATGACGTCCAGCTGCTCCACCAGGTGACGTCGTGGGTTGAAAACGCAGCGACCCGCGGTGGAGAATTGCAGTCCCAGGTACCGGAAGGTTTCACCCACACGTAGGGCGGGCACGGTGGCGTTGCCCGCTTTGAAGGTAACGTCGGCGTCGACCTTCACCTTCTTGTCGCGCCCAGACGCGACTAAGGCGAGGGTGAAACACTTCCGGGCGTTGATCTGCAGCCCCAGATGGGCGAGGGCTGCGACGGCTGCGTCGATGAGGGACTGCAATCCCCTCGCGGTCGATGCAAAAAGCAGGACGTCATCTGCGAAGGCCGCAGCGTTAACTCTGCGACCAAGGATCCGAGCTCCGATGTGGGAGGGAAGTTGACTCAAAACATAGTCCACCGCAAAATTGAAAAGGAGGGGGGAGAGGGGGTCACCCTGACGCACACCCCTAGCCGGCTGCAGGGGCACGCCCACGTCGGCGCCGCCCGCTATCACTGTCGTGCTACCCTCGTAACACCTTTCGACGTACTCAATAAAGCAATCCGGCAGGCCATGAGCCCTCAGCACGGGGCGGAGGGCAGCATGGTCCACCGAATCGAACGCTTTAGAGACGTCGATCGATGCCACAAAAACAGAGCGACAGGAGCGGACTGCGTCGGTGAGGGCAGTGTCCAAGATGAAGGTGTTTTCCAACATCCCATCCCGGGGGATGAATGCCCGCTGACGTTCGTCCACAGCACATGCACGCATCAGGCGTGACGCGAGAACCTTGTGAAAGGTCCGCGCCAACACCGAGCAGACCGTAATGGGGCGAAAGTCAGCGGGGGATGTTGGTGCAGCCGTTTTGGGGAGAAGTGACGTCCGGGCGCGAAGCAGACGCTCGGGGAGGGCGCGGGCCAGGAGGAAGAGGTTCAAGAGTTTCACCAGGACTTCATGCGGCAGGCGCCGCAGCTCCGCTGGAGTCAGGCCGTCCGGCCCGGCTGCCGATCCCCTGGGCGGCAAGGCAGCAGCGACCTCCTCACGTGTGACCGGCCCCCATAGGCACTCAGGAGCGACAGGCTCCGAGTGCGGGAGAGGGCGGTCACGGATGAAGCCGGCGGTGGAGATCGGCTTCTTCGTGAAGAGGTCCGCCCAGAAGTCCAGCAGACCGGGGATGTCGGGTGGCGGCTGCAGCAGGGTGCCGTCCAGCAAGCCGCGCACGCAACGTGCACGCGACCTACGGAAGGCGTCCTGTGTGCGCGCGTATTCCCAGCGGCGCCGCTTGCGCTTCTGCAGCGGCGGGGCGGCAGGCGGCCGCTTGGATGATTGGCGCGGCCGCTGTGTCCTGGTGATCGACCTCTCCCCCCTGGACCCGACCGACGCAAGGGCATCCGGGAGCATGCCCAGGATGACATCGGGCGGCGTGCCCCGCCCCAGACCAATGACTCGATCCAGGGCAGAGAAACGCTGGGCGGAAGCAGGTAGCCCCGCCAGATGCTCCCAGATGGCGGCGTCAGTCGGCCCCTCCGGCGGCGGCCCGGTGGTGTCGGCCGCGAAGTCCTCGGCTGCGTCGACGGGCGGCGCAGCGGCCTCGCCCGCGTCAGGCAGCGAGCTCGCTGCTCCACGGCGGGACGCCGGCTCTTCGCCCCGACCGATCTCAAGTGCCTCCATGAATTGGCGGACAAGCTGCTTGTGGGCAGCTTGCCGCCGTCGGCACTTGATTGCCTCAAGCGTTCGGTCGGGGAACATCCTGGTAAGTTCTTGATTTACAAAGAAGAACCGGGCGTCCCTCTCAAGGAACAGTTCGGCCTCTGCCTTGGCGAGCGACAGGACTTCTTCCTCCGTCCACCTCGCGCGATGCCTCTCCGTCACGATCTCAGCGTTGGCGGCCGCAGGGTGTTGGCGGCGGCGATGGACCCCGAGACCGTTCTTCGTGGTAAAAGTGCGGTGGCACTCACTGCAAGCAAAGGGAGCTACACAAACTATCGCATTTTCGTTACGGCCGGTTGGCCGGATAGGTGCTGGGGTAGCTGGGGTGGCACCTTCAGCGGAAGGGCCACCATCTCTTGTTTCTTGTCGGCTGCCCCCAACTATAAAGGGATAATGCGAGGGGGGGCTGGTAACCCCCCCAAGCCCCTGGTGCGGTCTTCCACTCTGCGAAAATCAGCGGGCCCACGAGAAGGGGAGAAGACCGCAGGAGAGGAGAGGCTAAGAGGGCTAGGCCCATGTATTGCGCATCACTCTCCCTGTAACTATAACCCAAGGAAGGCACCTCGCAGCAGCAGCACGACTACATCAAGACCGCACTTCGAAAAGCCAAGTCCGGATGCAGCCACACCGCCGCCACTTGGCCACCTTAAGAGAGTCATAGTTACTCCCGCCGTTTACCCGCGCTTGCTTGAATTTCTTCACGTTGACATTCAGAGCACTGGGCAGAAATCACATTGCGTCAACACCCGCTAGGGCCATCGCAATGCTTTGTTTTAATTAGACAGTCGGATTCCCCCAGTCCGTGCCAGTTCTGAGTTGATCGTTGAATGGCGGCCGAAGAGAATCCGCGCACCCGCGCGCCCCCGGAGGAGCACGCTAAGGCGGACGCGGCCTCGCAGCAAGGAAGATCCGTGGGAGGCCAAGGCACGGGACCGAGCTCGGATCCTGCACGCAGGTTGAAGCACCGGGGCGCGAACGCCGCGCAGGCGCGCGCATCCTGCACCGCCGGCCAGCACGAGGCCGACCAACGGCGAGAGCAGACCACGCCCGCGCTAAACGCCCGCACTTACCGGCACCCCTACGGCACTCACCTCGCCCAGGCCCGGCACGTTAGCGCTGACCCACTTCCCGACCAAGCCCGACACGCCCCGATCCTCAGAGCCAATCCTTATCCCGAAGTTACGGATCCAATTTGCCGACTTCCCTTACCTACATTATTCTATCGACTAGAGGCTCTTCACCTTGGAGACCTGCTGCGGATATGGGTACGAACCGGCGCGACACCTCCACGTGGCCCTCTCCCGGATTTTCAAGGTCCGAGGGGAAGATCGGGACACCGCCGCAACTGCGGTGCTCTTCGCGTTCCAAACCCTATCTCCCTGCTAGAGGATTCCAGGGAACTCGAACGCTCATGCAGAAAAGAAAACTCTTCCCCGATCTCCCGACGGCGTCTCCGGGTCCTTTTGGGTTACCCCGACGAGCATCTCTAAAAGAGGGGCCCGACTTGTATCGGTTCCGCTGCCGGGTTCCGGAATAGGAACCGGATTCCCTTTCGCCCAACGGGGGCCAGCACAAAGCGCATCATGCTATGACGGCCCCCATCAACATCGGATTTCTCCTAGGGCTTAGGATCGACTGACTCGTGTGCAACGGCTGTTCACACGAAACCCTTCTCCGCGTCAGCCCTCCAGGGCCTCGCTGGAGTATTTGCTACTACCACCAAGATCTGCACCGACGGCGGCTCTAGGCAGGCTCACGCCCAGACCCTTCTGCGCCCACCGCCGCGACCCTCCTACTCGTCAGGGCTTCGCGGCCGGCCGCAAGGACCGGCCATGACTGCCAGACTGACGGCCGAGTATAGGCACGACGCTTCAGCGCCATCCATTTTCAGGGCTAGTTGCTTCGGCAGGTGAGTTGTTACACACTCCTTAGCGGATTCCGACTTCCATGGCCACCGTCCTGCTGTCTTAAGCAACCAACGCCTTTCATGGTTTCCCATGAGCGTCGATTCGGGCGCCTTAACTCGGCGTTTGGTTCATCCCACAGCGCCAGTTCTGCTTACCAAAAGTGGCCCACTTGGCACTCCGATCCGAGTCGTTTGCTCGCGGCTTCAGCATATCAAGCAAGCCGGAGATCTCACCCATTTAAAGTTTGAGAATAGGTTGAGGTCGTTTCGGCCCCAAGGCCTCTAATCATTCGCTTTACCGGATGAGACTCGTACGAGCACCAGCTATCCTGAGGGAAACTTCGGAGGGAACCAGCTACTAGATGGTTCGATTAGTCTTTCGCCCCTATACCCAGCTCCGACGATCGATTTGCACGTCAGAATCGCTACGGACCTCCATCAGGGTTTCCCCTGACTTCGTCCTGGCCAGGCATAGTTCACCATCTTTCGGGTCCCAACGTGTACGCTCTAGGTGCGCCTCACCTCGCAATGAGGACGAGACGCCCCGGGAGTGCGGAGGCCGCCGCCCCGTGAAGGGCGGGGAAGCCCCATCCTCCCTCGGCCCGCGCAAGGCGAGACCTTCACTTTCATTACGCCTTTAGGTTTCGTACAGCCCAATGACTCGCGCACATGTTAGACTCCTTGGTCCGTGTTTCAAGACGGGTCGTGAAATTGTCCAAAGCTGAAGCGCCGCTGACGGGAGCGATTATTCCGCCCGAGAGCATCCCGAGCCAACAGCGGCGCGGGTCCGGGGCCGGGCCAGGTAGGTCCGTCATCCGGGAAGAACCGCGCGCGCTTGCCGGGAGCCCGAGCGCCCAAAGGGGCGAATCGACTCCTCCAGATATACCGC
>NW_025727221.1:27500-30000 GCF_021461385.2 Schistocerca piceifrons | reverse complement strand
GTGCCGGCCCACCGAGACACTCAATAAAGAGCACCCTGGTAGGATTTCAACGGGGTCCGCCTCGGGACGCACGAGCACGCACGAGGCGGTCGCACGCCTTCAGCTCGCCCCACCGGCAGGACGTCCCACGATACATGCCAGTTAAACACCGACGGGCGGTGAACCAACAGCGTGGGACACAAATCCAACTACGAGCTTTTTAACCGCAACAACTTTAATATACGCTATTGGAGCTGGAATTACCGCGGCTGCTGGCACCAGACTTGCCCTCCAATAGATACTCGTTAAAGGATTTAAAGTGTACTCATTCCGATTACGGGGCCTCGGATGAGTCCCGTATCGTTATTTTTCGTCACTACCTCCCCGTGCCGGGAGTGGGTAATTTGCGCGCCTGCTGCCTTCCTTGGATGTGGTAGCCGTTTCTCAGGCTCCCTCTCCGGAATCGAACCCTGATTCCCCGTTACCCGTTACAACCATGGTAGGCGCAGAACCTACCATCGACAGTTGATAAGGCAGACATTTGAAAGATGCGTCGCCGGTACGAGGACCGTGCGATCAGCCCAAAGTTATTCAGAGTCACCAAGGCAAACGGACCGGACGAGCCGACCGATTGGTTTTGATCTAATAAAAGCGTCCCTTCCATCTCTGGTCGGGACTCTGTTTGCATGTATTAGCTCTAGAATTACCACAGTTATCCAAGTAACGTGGGTACGATCTAAGGAACCATAACTGATTTAATGAGCCATTCGCGGTTTCACCTTAATGCGGCTTGTACTGAGACATGCATGGCTTAATCTTTGAGACAAGCATATGACTACTGGCAGGATCAACCAGGGAGCTGCGTCAACTAGAGCTGAGCAGCCGGCCGCCCGGGAGTGTGTCCCGGGGGCCCGCGCGAACACGCAAGCGTCCGCTCAATCATTCTGCAAACAGGAGGAGGCTGAGCTCCCCTGCACAATACACCTCGAAACCCTCTCAGGTCCCGGCGGCGCGCAGCGCCGTCCCAAGTACTTGGTCGGGTTCGAGAGAGGCGCAATCGCCCGGAGTTAGGCGAGTAGACGCTTTCGGTGCGACCACCCGTGCTCCCAACTGAGCTTGCCGCTGCCGACAGAGGCCCGGGAGCGTGCTGTCGTGGCATTGCCGGCGGGAGACAACACGCGCCACCTACGGTGACCGGCAGCTCCAACGCCAGCGCCACAGAAGGACAAAAGCCCCACTTGGGTGCCGAAGCGAACTCTCCCAGCACAGCGCACGCGCCAACACATCCGCACAGCTGCGATACAAACCACCAGCGAGAACCGCTGGGGCGACCGAGCAGCAGACGGCGTCGCGGCGCCGAGCGCCGGGCGGCGGCGCATCCTCAACGCACACAGTCCTCAATCGGACCAGCACACTGAAGATGTCCACCGCGCTTCGCACCGGGCCCGCGAGGACCTACTTTGGCCGCACGGCGCCGCGCGCAGGGTGCGCCGGCGCGCAGCTGCGACGCCTGCCGCGTCCGTCGGCCGGCGCGCCTGCCACTGGCCGCCCCCACCAGCCGGCTGTAGCGCGTGCGCCCACGCACCGCGCGGCCAGCACGCCGGGAGGCGCCCCCTCACCGGCCGGGGACGGTCCCACCCAGCCACCGCCGCGTATCGCTTCACACCCAGATGCCGTTCAGTTTCGTCGGCATGGTGGGTATCGCTGGAACAACCGGTTAGTACCTCAACCTATCGTCGCCATCACCGATTCACCCCTAGCGAGAACAACCGCACCACAACAGGTTACCATTTGTTCATTTGCGTAACTTCACCAGAAAACGCAGGCGTCCATCGCCATTTGCAACTTCAACGATTATTGCATGCCTGTGTCAGGTGTCACGCCACACTACGTCTGCCCACATACACGCAACAAAATGTGCACGCCTAGACAATACGTGGAAGGTGGCCCCCGTACGTATGCGATGTCCATTGCTCGAACGACTGTCAACCGGCCTCTGTAGCATGTCGCAGATATGGAACGCGGTGCACCATGCCATCACGGTGTGTGAGGAGAGACGACTAGGTCCGAATACATCAACAGACAGCTCATGCTGATCGCCATCCACGGCGTCCGTTCCTCCCACACGTCTCTATGGCGTACCACACTGCAATCCAGCTCTCATAGGGAGACGACACGTAGCTGCGTGCACAATATTTGCACTGTATGGTCCGCCGTTTTTGGGCGCAGTCGTTGTGCGGTCACACATGTGCCACGATGTATCATTCAGTACATAAGGACGAATGTGCAGTACAGATTGTGGTTCACGCGTACGACATCAGCGGACAGTTGACACAGGCCGCACCACAACATAGCCTGAGTACGTCGCATGCGAAGGGCATTGAACATGCAAACTTCTCACCAACCAGCTTGCGAAGGCAGGGGGCAAGGTGGGGACGTGGGGAGGGGCGGCATGTACGTCCTGCTGCCATCCACATTACAGTGTACAGCAGGAGCATGTGGAAAGTGAGCAAGACTTGCA
>NW_025727221.1:15000-17500 GCF_021461385.2 Schistocerca piceifrons | reverse complement strand
CAAACCACCAGCGAGAACCGCTGGGGCGACCGAGCAGCAGACGGCGTCGCGGCGCCGAGCGCCGGGCGGCGGCGCATCCTCAACGCACACAGTCCTCAATCGGACCAGCACACTGAAGATGTCCACCGCGCTTCGCACCGGGCCCGCGAGGACCTACTTTGGCCGCACGGCGCCGCGCGCAGGGTGCGCCGGCGCGCAGCTGCGACGCCTGCCGCGTCCGTCGGCCGGCGCGCCTGCCACTGGCCGCCCCCACCAGCCGGCTGTAGCGCGTGCGCCCACGCACCGCGCGGCCAGCACGCCGGGAGGCGCCCCCTCACCGGCCGGGGACGGTCCCACCCAGCCACCGCCGCGTATCGCTTCACACCCAGATGCCGTTCAGTTTCGTCGGCATGGTGGGTATCGCTGGAACAACCGGTTAGTACCTCAACCTATCGTCGCCATCACCGATTCACCCCTAGCGAGAACAACCGCACCACAACAGGTTACCATTTGTTCATTTGCGTAACTTCACCAGAAAACGCAGGCGTCCATCGCCATTTGCAACTTCAACGATTATTGCATGCCTGTGTCAGGTGTCACGCCACACTACGTCTGCCCACATACACGCAACAAAATGTGCACGCCTAGACAATACGTGGAAGGTGGCCCCCGTACGTATGCGATGTCCATTGCTCGAACGACTGTCAACCGGCCTCTGTAGCATGTCGCAGATATGGAACGCGGTGCACCATGCCATCACGGTGTGTGAGGAGAGACGACTAGGTCCGAATACATCAACAGACAGCTCATGCTGATCGCCATCCACGGCGTCCGTTCCTCCCACACGTCTCTATGGCGTACCACACTGCAATCCAGCTCTCATAGGGAGACGACACGTAGCTGCGTGCACAATATTTGCACTGTATGGTCCGCCGTTTTTGGGCGCAGTCGTTGTGCGGTCACACATGTGCCACGATGTATCATTCAGTACATAAGGACGAATGTGCAGTACAGATTGTGGTTCACGCGTACGACATCAGCGGACAGTTGACACAGGCCGCACCACAACGTAGCCTGAGTACGTCGCATGCGAAGGGCATTGAACATGCAAACTTCTCACCAACCAGCTTGCGAAGGCAGGGGGCAAGGTGGGGACGTGGGGAGGGGCGGCATGTACGTCCTGCTGCCATCCACATTACAGTGTACAGCAGGAGCATGTGGAAAGTGAGCAAGACTTGCAAGGTGTTTAACATGAAGCGATACACAGGGGTGCGGGCAGTGCGAGTAGCGAACTATATTGCGAGGGTTGCGGGTGGGCAACACTACAGTAATTGAACGAGTCGTATAACAATTACAGAGCAGGTTTAGGCGACAACGTGGGTTACGTTAAGGCGACAACATGGGTTAGGTTAAGGCACAACATGGGTTAGGTTAAGGCACAACATGGGTTAGGTTAAGGCACAACATGGGTTAGGTTAAGGCACAACATGGGTTAGGTTAAGGCACAACATGGGTTAGGTTAAGGCACAACATGGGTTAGGTTAAGGCACAACATGGGTTAGGTTGAGGCACAACATGGGTTAGGTTAAGGCACAACATGGGTTAGGTTGAGGCACAACATGGGTTAGGTTGAGGCACAACATGGGTTAGGTTGAGGCACAACATGGGTTAGGTTGAGGTACAACATGGGTTAGGTTAAGGTACAACATGGGTTAGGTTAAGGTACAACATGGGTTAGGTTAAGGTACAACATGGGTTAGGTTAAGGTACAACATGGGTTAGGTTAAGGTACAACATGGGTTAGGTTAAGGTACAACATAGGTTAGGTTAAGGTACAACATAGGTTAGGTTAAGGTACAACATAGGTTAGGTTAAGGTACAACATAGGTTAGGTTAAGGTACAACATAGGTTAGGTTAAGGTACAACATAGGTTAGGTTAAGGTACAACATAGGTTAGGTTAGGTTAGGTTAGGTTACACGTTGTTGTACGGAAAGGTGTAGGGGGGGGGGGGGGCGGGGGCGGCAGGTTCGTTGATAGTGATTATAGTAAGTGAATGCTTGTGACATGATCAGATTTGTCACGTCAGGATGCACCTTTGGCTTATTAGAGGCGGCGCTCCAATTCTATGCTTGTGTGAGACCTGTGTCTTTGACTCATGTCATTGTTTGTGCGCTGTGACAGGAGGTACTATTGTGATGTTGGGTGCACCGTTGTATAGGACATGTGTGGGTGTTGGTGCCTGGTCTGCGCAATGGTGGATGTCGAAAGGCTGGGATATTGTATTTTCCGCACGGACCTCCTGGTCTGGTTGTGATAGTGTGGATTGTGTAATGTGGCGGAGAAGATGCACTGGATGTTGTTCCATGCTGGTGCTTACATATTGTATGTGCGCCTGTTAGAAGCAGAGAGTGGTGCGTGATCAGAGTGTCTGGCTGACGTGTGGTTCCCATTTTGGGCAGACTCTTTCAGCATGTATACGGACAGTTGTGTATATTTGCTGTAGTTTGATGGCTCTGCAT
>NW_025727221.1:7500-10000 GCF_021461385.2 Schistocerca piceifrons | reverse complement strand
TGGTGCAGCCGTTTTCGGGAGAAGGGACGTCCGCGCGCGAAGCAGGCGTTCCGGAAGGGCGCGGGCCAGAAGGAAGAGATTCATCACTTTCACCAGGACTTCGTGCGGCAGGCGCCGCAACTCCGCTGGGGTAAGGCCGTCCGGCCCGGCTGCTGATCCCCTGGGCGGCAACGCGGCGGCGACCTCCTCATGTGTGACCGGCCCCCATATGCACTCGAGAGCGACAGGCTCTGAGTGCGGGAGGAGGCGGTCACGAATGAAGCCCGCGGTGGAGATGGGCTTCTTGGTGAAGAGGTCCGCCCAGAAGTCCAGCAGACCAGGGATGGCAGGTGGCGGCTGGAGCAGGGTGCCATCCAAGAGGCCGCGCACGCAACGTGCACGCGACCGTCGGAAGGCATCCTGCGTTCTCGCGTACTCCCAGCGGCGCCGCTTGCGCTTCTGCGCCGGCGGCGCGGCAGGCGGCCGCTTCGATGGTTGGCGCGGCCGCTGTGTCCTGGTGATCGATCTCTCCCCTCTGGACCCGACCGACGCAAGGGCATCCTCCGGGAGCATGCCCAGGATGACATCGGGCGGCGTGCCCCGCCCCAGACCTATGACACGATCCAGGGCAGAGAAACGCTGGGCGGAAGCGGGTAGCCCCGCCAGATGCTCCCAGATGGCGGCGTCAGTCGGCCCCTCCGGCGGCGGCCCGGTGGTGTCGGCCGCGAAGTCCTCGGCTGCGTCGACGGGCGGCGCAGCGGCCTCGCCCGCGTCAGGCAGCGGGCTCGCTGCTCCCCCGGCGGGACGCCGGCTCTTCCCCCCGACCGATCTCAAGCGCCTCCATGAATTGGCGGACAAGCTGCTTGTGGGCAGCTTGCCGCCGTCGGCACTTGATTGCCTCGAGCGTTCGGTCGGGGAACATCCTGATGAGTTCTTGATTGACGAAGAAGAACCGGGCGTCCCTCTCAAGGAACAGTTCGGCCTCCGCCTTGGCGAGCGACAGGACTTCTTCCTCCGTCCACCTCGCGCGATGCCTCTCCGTGACGATCTCCGCGTTGGCGGCCGCAAGATGTTGGCGGCGGCGATGGACCCCGAGACCGTTCTTGGTTGTAAAGCTGCGGTGGCACTCACTACAGGTATACATAGCTGCAAAAGTTACAAGATTTTCGGCACGGCCGGTTGGCCGGCTAGGTGCTGGGGGAGTTGGGGTGGCACCTTCAGCGGAAGGGCCACCACTTATTCTCTGCTTACTGCCCCCAACTAAAAAAGGGATAGTGCGAGGGGGGGCTGGTAACCCCCCCAAGCCCTGGTGCGGTCTTCCACTCTGCGAAATCAGCGGGCCCACGAGAAGGGGAGAAGACCGCAGGAGAGGAGAGGCTAAGAGGGCTAGGCCCATGTATTGCGCATCACTCTCCCTGTAACTATAACCCAAGGAAGGCACCTCGCAGCAGCAGCACGACTACATCAAGACCGCACTTCGAGAAGCCAAGTCCGGATGCAGCCACACCGCCGCACTTGGCCACCTTAAGAGAGTCATAGTTACTCCCGCCGTTTACCCGCGCTTGCTTGAATTTCTTCACGTTGACATTCAGAGCACTGGGCAGAAATCACATTGCGTCAACACCCGCTAGGGCCATCGCAATGCTTTGTTTTAATTAGACAGTCGGATTCCCCCAGTCCGTGCCAGTTCTGAGTTGATCGTTGAATGGCGGCCGAAGAGAATCCGCGCACCCGCGCGCCCCCGGAGGAGCACGCTAAGGCGGACGCGGCCTCGCAGCAAGGAAGATCCGTGGGAGGCCAAGGCACGGGACCGAGCTCGGATCCTGCACGCAGGTTGAAGCACCGGGGCGCGAACGCCGCGCAGGCGCGCGCATCCTGCAACCGCCGGCCAGCACGAGGCCGACCAACGGCGAGAGCAGACCACGCCCGCGCTAAACGCCCGCACTTACCGGCACCCCTACGGCACTCACCTCGCCAGGCCCGGCACGTTAGCGCTGACCCACTTCCCGACCAAGCCCGACACGCCCCGATCCTCAGAGCCAATCCTTATCCCGAAGTTACGGATCCAATTTGCCGACTTCCCTTACCTACATTATTCTATCGACTAGAGGCTCTTCACCTTGGAGACCTGCTGCGGATATGGGTACGAACCGGCGCGACACCTCCACGTGGCCCTCTCCCGGATTTTCAAGGTCCGAGGGGAAGATCGGGACACCGCCGCAACTGCGGTGCTCTTCGCGTTCCAAACCCTATCTCCCTGCTAGAGGATTCCAGGGAACTCGAACGCTCATGCAGAAAAGAAAACTCTTCCCCGATCTCCCGACGGCGTCTCCGGGTCCTTTTGGGTTACCCCGACGAGCATCTCTAAAAGAGGGGCCCGACTTGTATCGGTTCCGCTGCCGGGTTCCGGAATAGGAACCGGATTCCCTTTCGCCCAACGGGGCCAGCACAAAGCGCATCATGCTATGACGGCCCCCATCAACATCGGATTTCTCCTAGGGCTTAGGATCGACTGACTCGT
>NW_025727221.1:0-2500 GCF_021461385.2 Schistocerca piceifrons | reverse complement strand
GCGCATCCTCAACGCACACAGTCCTCAATCGGACCAGCACACTGAAGATGTCCACCGCGCTTCGCACCGGGCCCGCGAGGACCTACTTTGGCCGCACGGCGCCGCGCGCAGGGTGCGCCGGCGCGCAGCTGCGACGCCTGCCGCGTCCGTCGGCCGGCGCGCCTGCCACTGGCCGCCCCCACCAGCCGGCTGTAGCGCGTGCGCCCACGCACCGCGCGGGCCAGCACGCCGGGAGGCGCCCCCTCACCGGCCGGGGACGGTCCCACCCAGCCACCGCCGCGTATCGCTTCACACCCAGATGCCGTTCAGTTTCGTCGGCATGGTGGGTATCGCTGGAACAACCGGTTAGTACCTCAACCTATCGTCGCCATCACCGATTCACCCCTAGCGAGAACAACCGCACCACAACAGGTTACCATTTGTTCATTTGCGTAACTTCACCAGAAAACGCAGGCGTCCATCGCCATTTGCAACTTCAACGATTATTGCATGCCTGTGTCAGGTGTCACGCCACACTACGTCTGCCCACATACACGCAACAAAATGTGCACGCCTAGACAATACGTGGAAGGTGGCCCCCGTACGTATGCGATGTCCATTGCTCGAACGACTGTCAACCGGCCTCTGTAGCATGTCGCAGATATGGAACGCGGTGCACCATGCCATCACGGTGTGTGAGGAGAGACGACTAGGTCCGAATACATCAACAGACAGCTCATGCTGATCGCCATCCACGGCGTCCGTTCCTCCCACACGTCTCTATGGCGTACCACACTGCAATCCAGCTCTCATAGGGAGACGACACGTAGCTGCGTGCACAATATTTGCACTGTATGGTCCGCCGTTTTTGGGCGCAGTCGTTGTGCGGTCACACATGTGCCACGATGTATCATTCAGTACATAAGGACGAATGTGCAGTACAGATTGTGGTTCACGCGTACGACATCAGCGGACAGTTGACACAGGCCGCACCCCACAACGTAGCCTGAGTACGTCGCATGCGAAGGGGCATTGAACATGCAAACTTCTCACCAACCAGCTTGCGAAGGCAGGGGGCAAGGTGGGGACGTGGGGAGGGGCGGCATGTACGTCCTGCTGCCATCCACATTACAGTGTACAGCAGGAGCATGTGGAAAGTGAGCAAGACTTGCAAGGTGTTTAACATGAAGCGATACACAGGGGTGCGGGCAGTGCGAGTAGCGAACTATATTGCGAGGGTTGCGGGTGGGCAACACTACAGTAATTGAACGAGTCGTATAACAATTACAGAGCAGGTTTAGGCGACAACGTGGGTTACGTTAAGGCGACAACATGGGTTAGGTTAAGGCACAACATGGGTTAGGTTAAGGCACAACATGGGTTAGGTTAAGGCACAACATGGGTTAGGTTAAGGCACAACATGGGTTAGGTTAAGGCACAACATGGGTTAGGTTAAGGCACAACATGGGTTAGGTTAAGGCACAACATGGGTTAGGTTAAGGCACAACATGGGTTAGGTTGAGGCACAACATGGGTTAGGTTAAGGCACAACATGGTTAGGTTGAGGCACAACATGGGTTAGGTTGAGGCACAACATGGGTTAGGTTGAGGCACAACATGGGTTAGGTTGAGGTACAACATGGGTTAGGTTAAGGTACAACATGGGTTAGGTTAAGGTACAACATGGGTTAGGGTTAAGGTACAACATGGGTTAGGTTAAGGTACAACATGGGTTAGGTTAAGGTACAACATAGGTTAGGTTAAGGTACAACATAGGTTAGGTTAAGGTACAACATAGGTTAGGTTAAGGTACAACATAGGTTAGGTTAAGGTACAACATAGGTTAGGTTAAGGTACAACATAGGTTAGGTTAAGGTACAACATAGGTTAGGTTAAGGTACAACATAGGTTAGGTTAGGTTAGGTTAGGTTACACGTTGTTGTACGGAAAGGTGTAGGGGGGGGGGGGGGCGGGGGCGGCAGGTTCGTTGATAGTGATTATAGTAAGTGAATGCTTGTGACATGATCAGATTTGTCACGTCAGGATGCACCTTTGGCTTATTAGAGGCGGCGCTCCAATTCTATGCTTGTGTGAGACCTGTGTCTTTGACTCATGTCATTGTTTGTGCGCTGTGACAGGAGGTACTATTGTGATGTTGGGTGCACCGTTGTATAGGACATGTGTGGGTGTTGGTGCCTGGTCTGCGCAATGGTGGATGTCGAAAGGCTGGGATATTGTATTTTCCGCACGGACCTCCTGGTCTGGTTGTGATAGTGTGGATTGTGTAATGTGGCGGAGAAGATGCACTGGATGTTGTTCCATGCTGGTGCTTACATATTGTATGTGCGCCTGTTAGAAGCAGAGAGTGGTGCGTGATCAGAGTGTCTGGCTGACGTGTGGTTCCCATTTTGGGCAGACTCTTTCAGCATGTATACGGACAGTTGTGTATATTTGCTGTAGTTTGATGGCTCTGCATTGATTACTAATCAGCGCCGTGTGTACGGGTAATCTGGTTCCAGTC
>NW_025727220.1:0-59908 GCF_021461385.2 Schistocerca piceifrons | reverse complement strand
TTCGCCCAAGAAGAAGAAGTAGAGTAGAGTAGAGGAGAAAGAGATGGGAAAGGAAGGGTTTGGCGCTTGACCCCGTCGTCCCCACCCCCCGTCGTCGTCTAGTGGCGCGCAAGAGACGCGCGGCCCAAAACGGCCCTTCTCAGGGCCATCAAAGCACGTCGGGGAAGGTTTTGATTGTCGTGTTGCGTTTGGTGTGGGTGTCTGTCTGTATGCCCGTGGGGATGCTGTTTGCGTGCCGTGGTGGTTTGATTGCGGGGGTCGGTGGCGGGTGTGGGCGGCGGTAGCGGTAAGCGGTGTTGTTGTTGTCGTGGTTGATTGTCGCCGTGTTTGTGGCGGCGGCCGACGGTTGGTTTTCTGTCACGTTGTTTTGTTTGAATACGTTGGTTGGCTTGCCTGCGTTCGTTCTTCTCGGATGTGTGTCTTGTCTAGTCGTGTCTGGTCTTTGTTTTGTTTCTTTGTGTGTGTTATGTTTTGCAACGGGGGGCACGTTGAGATGTGGAAGGAGTCGGCGGGGATTTCGGTGGCGTGTAGAGCGAGCGAGCGCGCCTGCCTGGCCGTTGGCCGTCGGAGTGGAGTGCGGGTTTTTTTTGTTTTCGAAACGAAAGCGGCGGCCGGCCAGCCACCCGTGCGGTGTGACGTCGGCCGTTGGGTATTGTGCGCTTTGAGCGCCGGGGAGGGATGATGTGTGATTGTTGCGCGCTGCTAGCAGGGCAGGCAGAGTGAGCGGGGTGTGTGTGGCGGACGGACGGGAAGTGGTGGTTTTTGTTTTTGGGTTGCGGGGCGAGAGGCAGGCGACCGACAAAGTTTGCTCGCGACGGAGAGATGTTAGTGGCCCTGAAAAGGGCCGTTTTTGTTTGTGCGGTGCGGTGCCGCGGCGCGGTTTAGGCGCGCTCGCCGCGGATGCGGCGCGCGAGCTGGATGTCCTTGGGCATGATGGTGACGCGCTTGGCGTGGATTGCGCACAGGTTGGTGTCTTCGAAGAGGCCGACGAGGTAGGCCTCGCTGGCCTCCTGCAGGGCCATGACTGCGGAGCTCTGGAAGCGCAGGTCGGTCTTGAAGTCCTGGGCGATCTCGCGCACTAGGCGCTGGAATGGCAGCTTGCGGATGAGCAGCTCTGTGCTCTTCTGGTAGCGCCTGATTTCTCGCAGGGCGACGGTGCCCGGCCTGTAGCGGTGGGGCTTCTTGACGCCTCCGGTGGCGGGCGCGCTCTTCCTCGCCGCCTTGGTGGCGAGCTGTTTGCGCGGCGCCTTTCCGCCGGTGGACTTGCGGGCCGTTTGCTTTGTGCGGGCCATGGCGGTAGCGTTGGCGGTAGCGGAGCGGCGTGCGTGGAGGTTAGGTGCGGCGCGGCGTCCGGTGCTGCCTTGACAACGGGCCCGCGCGCCTCCGTGCTGCGCTTATATGCCCTCGGTTGCGCGTGGTGGGGGGAGGGCGGGCCAGAGTCTATATAGGGGGGCGGCGGGCGCGCTGGGCGCAGACCGTAGCCGACTCGCCAGCCGCTGCAGCTGCTGTTTGTGCACGTTTTGCTTTGCCCGAGGAAGGAAGGATGACAGGCCGCGGCAAGGGAGGAAAGGGGCTCGGCAAGGGTGGCGCCAAGCGGCACCGCAAGGTGTTGCGCGACAACATCCAGGGCATCACGAAGCCCGCCATCCGCCGCCTGGCTCGCAGGGGCGGCGTGAAGCGCATCTCTGGTCTGATCTACGAGGAGACCCGCGGGGTGCTGAAGGTGTTCCTGGAGAACGTGATCCGCGACGCGGTGACGTACACTGAGCACGCCAAGCGCAAGACTGTGACGGCCATGGACGTGGTGTACGCCCTGAAGAGGCAGGGGCGCACCCTGTACGGTTTCGGCGGTTAGGCTGCGTCGCAGCGGGCGCTGGCCTTCCCGCGGCCGTGCTTGTGGGTGGGAGAGACTAGAAAACGGCCCTTTTCAGGGCCACCACACTGTTCGGAAGTTGAAAAGTGCGAAAGAGTCTGTGTTGTTGTTGTTGTTGTTGCTGCGTGTGTGTGCGCTGTGTTGTTCGTTTGTTTGTTTGTTTGTTTGTTTGTTTGTTTCTTTCTTTCTTTCCGTTTGAGCGACGTGATGTGGCTGGGAGGGGAGAAGGAAAGGAAACGTGTCATGTGGCTGGCTGTGTGTGGAGCTGCTTCGTTTGTGTTTGTTATTGTGTGTCTTTGTATCGATCGCGACGGAGATGGCGGGCTGTGTGTTGTTGTGCGAGAGAGGCGGTAATTATTTGCTTGCGTGGTTTGGCTCTGTGTGTTTGCGGCGGCGTTGGGGTTTCCGAGGCAAGGCGTGTGGGCATAGGCGGCCGGATCAGCTGTTTCGTTCGTGTCGACGGCCGTTGCGCGCGGGAGTGGAGGGCGGTGTGTCGACACGCCTCCCTTTAACAATGGTCATTATTGCTGCCGTTGTCGTTTGGAAGGCGACTCTGCGACCGTGCAAAATGTGTGTGTGTGTGTGTGTGTGTGTGTGTGTGTGTGTGTGTGCGGGCTGTGTGGACGACAAGATGGCGGACGTGCGCCGGCGGCGGCTGTGCTGTGAAAGTGCAAAGTTGAAACAAAACAAGGTGCGGCGAGGACGACTGAAATTTTGCTTTGGACGTAGGTTTGTGTGGTGGCCCTGAAAAGGGCCGATTGTTGTGGGCCGGGCCGAGCCGAGCCGGCAAAGCGCGTTTGCGTGCAGGGGAGCACGCGGCGCTGCGATTGCCTGGCCTCCTTTAGGCCTTCTTCTCGGTCTTCTTTGGCAGCAGGACGGCCTGGATGTTGGGTAGGACACCACCCTGTGCGATGGTGACGCCCGACAGGAGCTTGTTGAGCTCCTCGTCGTTGCGGATGGCAAGCTGCAGGTGGCGCGGGATGATGCGCGTCTTCTTGTTGTCGCGGGCCGCGTTTCCGGCCAGCTCGAGCACCTCAGCCGCGAGGTACTCCATGACGGCGGCGAGGTAGACGGGCGCCCCGGCGCCGACGCGCTCTGCGTAGTTTCCCTTGCGCAGGAGGCGGTGGATTCTGCCGACCGGGAACTGGAGCCCAGCCCTGCTTGAGCGGGACTTTGACTTGCCCTTGACTTTGCCTCCCTTTCCGCGTCCGGACATGGCGATGGGCTAGCGACGGTGCACACGAGAAGGAAACGAAAACGACCGGTGCGAGCGGCAGCGAGTCGAGCAGCGGAGTGCGTGCCGGCGCAGCCGGGGTGGGGGTGCTTTATGGGCTCGGGTGCGGCGGCCGGTTGCGCGCGCGCCCCATTGGTCGGCGGCCGCAACAGGGCGAGCTGGTAAAGGTGCGGCGGCGGCTGGCGGCGGGTGCCACTGTGTGGGGAGACGCTGACTAGAGCGGAGCGCTTGCTACTGGTGTTGCTGCTGCCGCCGTACGTTGGTTCGAGATGCCGCCCAAGACTAGCGGGAAGGCCGCCAAGAAGGCTGGCAAGGCGCAGAAGAACATTTCGAAGGGCGACAAGAAGAAGAAGCGCAAGAGGAAGGAGAGCTATGCCATCTACATCTACAAGGTGCTGAAGCAGGTGCACCCTGACACGGGCATCTCGTCGAAGGCGATGAGCATCATGAACAGCTTCGTGAACGACATTTTCGAGCGCATTGCGGCCGAGGCTTCTCGCCTGGCGCACTACAACAAGCGCTCGACCATCACGTCCCGCGAGATCCAGACCGCTGTGCGGCTGTTGCTGCCTGGCGAGCTGGCCAAGCACGCCGTGAGCGAGGGCACGAAGGCGGTGACCAAGTACACGAGCTCCAAGTAAGGAGGTGGCTCTGGAACGGAAGGAAGGATGGAGAGAGAATGCTCCTCCGTTGCGAGAGCGGCAAAACGGCCCTTTTCAGGGCCACCAACTTGCCTTTTGCGGGAAGGGCGGAATTGTTGTTGTTGTTTGTGTGGACGGCTGTGATGTATGTGTGCATTTTGATTGTGGGTGGGGGGGCGCGTCAAAGCGTGTTGCGCGGGGTACGGCCACGAGGTTGGTCGCCGTGGCGTGGAAGGTTGGCACGCCTCGTTGGCGTGGTTTTTGACCCATTTGGTGTTGTTGGTGTGTGTGTTACCTGTCTGCGAGGGGGGACAGTGCGATCGCCGACTTTTGTGTCACCGTAACGACGGCCGTTTGCGGGTTTGTTTTTTGCACATCATACATGGCGAGGGTGAAATGTGAAATGTTGTTTTTTTTTTGTGGTTTTTGTTTGCCGCCCACTATTCCCTTTGCTGTACGCCGAGTTTGACAATGGTGCGACGTAACTGCAGCGTGGAGGTGTGTGAGTGACGTTGAAATGAACGTGCCATGAAGACGCATTGTTGTTGCATTGTACTGTACGTGTACGGCGACACGCACGATGATGTACCATTCGACTCTGATTTTTGATAGCCGTGTCTGACTGATTGCGTACGACGCACGCACACCGATGTCGTCATTCAAGATGCACGCGTGTCCAGTGCAGTACAGTAAGCGCGACGCTAGACGACGGCGGCGGCGGCGGCGGCCGTTTTTGGCGAATGTCTGTACACGTGTTTGTCTGTGTCCATCCGGTATGTATTTGTTTGTTTGAAAGTGTTTTGTGTGTCGGTGACGTGGTCCGATCCGTCGCCCCCCTGAGTAACTGTCGATCGGCGCGATAGACCGGCGTCACGCAACTGAACCGAAGTCGTGGGCACACCCGTCATACTGTTGTACACCGTCGCGCTGAGAACGGTAACGACAGGTTGACTTTGATCGGTCGAATGTCTGGGCAGAACGTGAGGAAGGAGGCAAGAGTGCAGGAGGAAAGGACAGAGGGGGGGGGGGCAAAAGAGAGAGGAAGGGAAAAAGGGGAGAAACGCATTCGTAGAGCAACGGAACGTTCCCGTGTCGGAGGCGTATTGGAGCCGCACTGAAATGCGTTTAACGGCGGCGCGGCTGCAAGTGTCTGCCGTGGTGAACGTTACCTTTGACGGCTGCATTGGCCTTTGCTTTTTGCTTTTGCTTTCGCTTTCGCTTTCCCGGTTGTACGTAACGTTTGTTGGTATGGTTGGTTCTGAGGAAGAGTGTGTGACAGTGCCGTGCCGTCCATGTTCGTGTGCCTCCCATTGTGTGTATGCTATTGTCTGTGTACTTGAATGATGTATGTAGGTGTTAGTGGACGTGTTTTACCAGTGGGGGGAAATGGATCGTCGATAGTTGGCGTCACTCTGTCACGGTCGAGATGACGCACCCTCCGTACAGAAAGGTGTCGGGAAAGTGTGTGTGTGTGTGTGTGTGTGTGTGTGTGTGTGTGTGTGTGTGTGTGTGCGTGCGCTGCGTCGTCCGTGAATTGGCAGTGTTTGGAGGTGGGCGTGCCCTGCATGTGGCCCGGAAGGCTGTTCGTTTGGCGGTAGTGTTGTGTGGACAGGGGAGGGGCATGCGTAACGCTGCTGGCATGGCATTTCGGGAGATGGGAGGGGGCAAACGAGGAAACGAGGAGCGGCGGCCAAAGACGGGACGGGGAGGGGCGCGGTGTGGGTGGCTTGCGCCTGTGCTCGGCGTTGTGGTTTGTGCAAAAGAGGAGGAGAAAAACAATGAGTTGCCAGGGAGGGGAGCGGTGTTGTGTTGTGGTTGTCGTGGTGTAGCCGCAGACGCGGCTGTCAGTGAACGTGGCGAGACGGACGGATGCGCGGAGGGGCGGGGGCGGCGCATTTCGCCGGTGCCGTGCCGTGCCGTGCCATGCCATGCCTGAAAGCCGCGTGGTCGCTGTGTTGTTGGTGGCGTGGGGGCGAGGAGAGTACCGTACGGGTGTGCTTGTGCGCCGGAAATGGCACACTGCGCCTGCCCGTCTTGGAGGCTGATGGCTGTGGTGTGGAAATGGGGCGCGGTGATGTTGAAGCAGTTGAAGAACAGAAAAGAAACCAAGAAGAAAACGGAAGGCGTGATGCGGCGGTGGTGGTGAGAGCGGGAAAAACAAAACAAAACAAAAAAAAAGAAAGAAAAAAAAACAACAAGAAAAAAGAAGGAAAAACAACAAGAAACAAAAAAAGAAAACAAAAAGTCTATCAATATTAAAATGTAAATGGAAATGGAAATGGAAATGGACCCAGGTATAACCTCCCTGCACAAATAGCAGAGAGTCCGATGATAATAAAAATGTGCCAGAATGTTAACGTCCCTACAAAACAAACCCAACGATAATATTAATGAAAGAATGAACCGTATGTAACATTGCAACAGACATAATGGAACCTGATAAATTGTATAAGGGCAGCAGCGTTGACCTTTGGCCCTGTATTCAGAATAAAAAGAGCCAAAGATCGTTACCCCAATGAAAAAGACACTGAAACACGTATGTAACATAGCAGCGATGGCGAGACATTGTAGCATCTGTGACCAGAGAGTTTGCGCTGGACCGCGCGAGTGTTGCGAGCGGTTCTCAGTCAGTCAGTCAGTCAGTCAGTCAGTCAGTCAGTCGTTGCGAGTCTGTAGCTCTGTCTAGTTGAGGGCTGTACTCTGTCAGTAGTCGTCGCGTGCAGTACGCTAATAGTCGTCATGCAGAGCGGTCGGTCAGTAGTAGCAGCCGAGTGCGGTTGTGTGATGTAGGCGGTCGGCAACACTGGTCAAGATGGTGAAGGAGGTATACTGTTAATTAATATAATCATTAGATAATGAAAAATTATATTTATTGTAATTAATTCTCCAACAAGTTCCCCAAAAATAATTTTTATTTCAAAAGCATTTTTCAAAAATGTAATGTTTTATTGAACTAAAGAGTTCGTTGCACTTCCCATTTCATTCCACTTCTTTGAAGAAAAATTTCACTAAAATCACAAAAAAAGAGAATATTATTATTTGCAATGCAGTTCCTCCAAGCGCTGCGCAACAACAAGAGCAGAAATGTGACATCCATTTATTCTGAGGTAAGACTTTAATTCTGATTGTTTTGCACAGGGCCAAAGACCGATATTTCGGCTCAATTGAAGTTTCTTGTCACTGAACGGACTTTAAATGTTGTGAAGAATTTATATTTGAGTCGGATTGCGAATTTCACATTTTTGTTGCCATTTTCAATACCTCTCATTGTGGGCGAGGTTACAATTAGCGCAATGTCCATTAGCATCCGTAAATAACATTGTCCATTATTTTAAATTTTGCGGGGAGGTTACAACACACAAAAAAAAAAAAAAAAACAAAAAAGTTGCATTTATATCCGCTCCTCAATTGTAGATACCCCTTACACAGCTGTGTGCAATGAATGAGTGCTGGCTGGTAATTAATTGCACTCCTTGGAGGGAAATGCCATAGGAAGTAGTCTTTAAAAAGTGAATGTTTTTCGTTAAAAGACAAAAGTTGCTTTAGAAAAAAGTAATAGTGGGGCTTTTGTTGTTGAACAAAATAAGTACAATGAACATACGTTATCAGATTTGCGCAATGCAGCTTCACACTACCTTTTGATTATAACACAATATACTATACATCGTCCCGAACCGTGACCAGAGTCGCGAGACGAGCAGAGCACGCCGCCGACGCCCGCTCAGTACAACCGTCCACCCGCTACTACTGTCGACCGACTACTACCTCTCCCGACTCGCGCTACAATATATATAACAACTGTTCCTGGCGACCCGGTGCGTGCCACTACTGTCGTCTGGCGCGGTCCAAGCGCCGACTAGCAACGATAAATAACTCTCTGGTCAGACAGAGATGCTGTCATGCCTCGCCATCGCTCTGGTAACGAATACATACGTGTTGCAGCGTGCGTACCACCGGAACACGCAGTGGCGGAGCCAAAGACTGTGTTGTCGAGGTCGAGTGCGAGCGGGAAGAGAGGCAGCGTCGGCACGGAGATGCAAGCGAGCGAGACGCACGGGGGCTGCGGCGTGGCGCGTTTGCGGTCGGCGCCTTTGGTGGCAACGGCCGGGACAAGCAGCGGTGTATGGTGTGGTGCGGGGCGGACAGGGGCGGCGGTGGACGGGGAGGAGGCGGCGCGACGACGGCATGGGGGCGAAAACGGGACGGGGGACGGCGGATGTTGAGAGGCGTCACGCGCGGACAGGACACAGGACACAGACACAGAGACACACAGATTGGAAAGGGAGGGTGCGCGGTAGTAGTTGGGAATGTGCGTACCGTGCGGGATGGGAGTGGGCGAGGAACACGGTCGTGGCCCCTGTTTGTGGGTGCGTGTGATGACGTCGGTGTGTTGTGGGAAGGGAAGGTGCTGTGGCGGCGGCGCGTAATGGGCGTAGGCCGAAAAGAGAAAGGAACGTGGGCAGTGTGTTGGCAAGCGTCGGTTCGACTGCGACGTTGATGGGCAGGGCAAGGTTAATGGTGGTAGGAGTAGGCGTGTGGGCGCAAAAAATCTGCCGCTGCAGGCGGTGCCGTAACCGCCATGGGGCGGGAAGGAGAGAGGGCCAAAGAAAGAAAGAAAGAAGAAAACAAAATAAAAAAAAAAAAAGGAGGGGGGGGGGGCGAAAGGAAGGCAGGAAGGACAAGAGGCGAGGCGACGGCTTGCTTTGTGTATCGGTCGGTCTCTGGCTATGCTTCGTTTTCTGCAGCAGGGTCGGTGCGCGGCGTGGCTCGCGGCAGTGGGAACGCCTGGCGGCTGGACGGCCAGCAATGCGGTTGGATGGGCGGCCACAGCACCGCACCTGTGCCCGAGGAGGAGACGCTGGCGGCGGGCCCTGAGGTGAGGCCGGCTCGGCTCGGCTGGGGCTGTGGATGTGTAGGTGTGCGCCGCTGCTGCAACAACGAGTAAAACGCGAGAAGAAGGGATGGCGGTAGAGAGAAAAAAAAAAAAAGGTCGTGTTGTGTTGATGCGCAGGCAGACGCGTACAGAGAGACGAGCCCGGTCTGCAGCAGGGTGTGGCCGTGCCGAGTGCAGAGCAGCGGCGGCTCGGTTCGGTTCGGTTCGGCCCGGCGGGCCGCGCTGTTGTCGCGGACGTGAGCGCCCCCTGGCGGGTGGCCGGAGGCGGCGCGGCGTGTTGGACGTGTGGCTGGTGGCAGTGCACAATTTGCGAGTGGCTGGCGGTGTGGCGTGGCGGTTGGCGCGTCGGGCGGCGGAGAGGGAGAGAGAGGAGAGGTATGTGTTGCGGGCGCCCTTTGCTGCGCTGCGTCGTTGCGTGTGCCGTACAGGGCGGGCGCTTGTCGACTGTGTGGGCGGTGTGGCGAATTGGCGTGAAACGGCTGCCGAGAGGTGTGTGGTAGCGAGCCGGTCGGTGTCAGTGCGAAGGGGAATGTGCGTGCGTTTGGCGGTTTCGGTGTGCTTTTTGCGGCGTGAGAGTGGGAATTAGTGGGGCCGGCTGTTGTGTTTGTTCCTTGTGTCTTGTGTCGTGTAGGTAGCTTGATGGCAACGTGGAAGGACGCCGGTTTCGTTTCGAGCCTTGCGTGTGGTTGTCGACGTTGACTGGTTGGCGTGTGCCGATGCACGTGCATGTGTGGGTCGCGAGTGCGTTTTTGGCTGGCTGTGTGTGTGTGTGTGTTTTGGGGGGGAAGGGGGAGGCGGTGGTGAAAGTGCAGTCGTTGCCACGGGCGTCGTCGGGTCGGGTGGGGCTGGGGCTGTGCGTCGTGGCGGAAAGGTGGTAGGTTGCGGGAAGCGAGCCCGTCGTTGACGGTGTCGCGTGAGTTGTGAATCGAGTGGGGCGCGGGGCGCGGGGCGCGGGACAGGAGCAGCGTGCCGCTGCGTCGTGGTCGTCAGCAGAGGCTGTGCGTGTGCTTGTCCTTTTTGTGGGCGGTTCGTGCGAGGCGTTTTTGTTTTGTGTTGCCCTAGTTGTTAGTTTATTTTGTTTGTGTTTGTTATTTTGAGACGACGACTGGTTGGTGGCGTGCGCGCGAAGTGGCGGTGTGCGCTTCCCGTGTCGTTTGTGTTGTTTTTTTTTTGTTTTTGTTTTTGTGTGTTTTTTTTTTGCACTGGGCCCCGGGGGGTGGGTGGGTGCGTGCGTGTGTGTCGATTGCCGGCTGGCGAAAGGTGCGCCATCGGCGGGGTGGGTCGCCGGCACGAGTAGAGGCGGCGGCGTTGTTGCTGTTGTTGTGTGGTGTTTGTTTTGTTCGGCTGTGTCGGCGAGCTGTGTTGCGGTGCGTGTGAATGGTGGTGCAAAAGTGCTGGCGTTGGGGCTGCGACTGCGACGGCGGCGAGCCGCGGGCGCGCATGATAGTGATGTTGTGAACAGCGGCTGTGTACGGTAGTGGTGTTGTTGTAGCACGACGTGCATCCGGGCCGGCGCGGAAAGCGCAGTTGCGGGCGGTTGCCCTTCGGTGCCAGCCATGTCGCGTGAGCGGCGGGTTGCTGTGGTGTCGACACGTGGTGCTCTGGGTTGTTGTGTGGTGCCCTTTGGCCGGTGGGGGTGGTTCGCGTGCGTCTCGTTCGCGCTCGGTATCTGGTCGTGGTCGTGCTGCTCCCCCGTCTGTCGGCGGTTTTCGACGTCGTCTGTACGTTTTTGTCCGTTTGCGGCGGTGCCTGCCGACGTCGTCCCGTCGCGACCTTTCAACCGAAAGTGTGGCGCCCGAAGGTGAACGAACGTAACCCTGACCTCGGCGCTTTACGCTGAGCCGAGCGAACCGAACCGAACCTAACCTGTGGTGTGGTGAGGTGAGCTCAGCCTGTGAGCCCCAAACGTCTACGTAAGGTAAGCTGTTCGGCGGCTCACGCCTCACGTTTTGAACGCTTTTTTAACCTACGTTTGACGCTTCTTAACCTAGCACTGACCCCTTAACCTAACGTGTAACGTAACCTAACGTAACCTAACCTAACCTAACCTAACCTAACCTAACCTAACCTAACCTCTGACGCCTGACGTGTTTGAATGCTTAACCTAAGTTTGACGCTTAACCTAACCCAAGTCCCCTTAACCTAACCCACGTCCACCTAACCTAACCGAACCTAACCTAGACGTGTAAACGTAATGTGTAACGCGCAACGTGTAAGGTCGGCTGTCGTGTGTGCTGACGGCAGATTGGGTTGGTCTGTAGATTCGGATTGCGGTTTGCCTCGGTCGAGGGGTTGGGTCGGAAGCGGCGAGGGGCGGCGGCGCCTGTTGCGCAGGCGGCGTCCGTTTGCGGCGGGCAATTGTTGAGAAACGGCTGTGAATGTTGGCGGGCGAGAGGAGGAGGACGGCGCGCGATGTGGCCCGACGGCTGCGGGCCGATCGGGAAACGGCGGGAGGGCGACGGAAGGCGATGGGGCGGCGGAGGCGCGTTTGCACGGCCGTCATCGCCGCACGCCTCGGCTTGTGTGGCTGTGGCGCCGGCCGCGCTGGCCGGGCTGCCGCGGCGACGGTGTGGGAGTTTTGCCGAAGGTTTGGCCATTGTGGCGGGTCGTCGGCTGGGGCTGTGGGGGCGGCATTTGGGCGGGGGCGGCGATTCTCGGCGGGCCGACCCAGGCTGTAGCGCGCGGTAGCTGCAGTTTGGCCGTGGTTTGCGGCGCTGCCGTGGCGACTGGTTGGCGACTGTGGTGTGGCTGTGTGTAGCCCCATCCTCGGTGGTTTGAAAGGCGCGGGCGGTTGTGGCGCAGCTTTGGGGCTGCTCCGCACAGGCTGTCGGACGTTGGGCGGTAGCAAGCGCGGGAGGCGCGGCGCGGCGGCGCGCAGAGTGGCGGCCGCTCTCTCGGCCGTCCGCGCCCGCCCGCGACACTGGCTGGGCCCTTGTGATTCTCTGCTCTGCTCTGCCGTGCTGTGCTGTGCTTGCGTGCCTGCCGTCCCGCTCGCTCTCGCTCTCGCTCTCGCTGTGTGTTACGCGCGTCGTCGAAATGGCAGATCAGGCGGCTACGAACGAGACTGCTGCGGCACCCGCCGCCACCGGCACTACGAAGAAGGCCAAGTCTGCGTCGTCTGCGAAGAAGCCGCGCGCCAAGCCTGCGCACCCGCGCACCTCTGAGATGGTGACGGCCGCCATCAAGAGTCTGAAGGAGCGCGGCGGGTCGTCGCTGCAGGCGATCAAGAAGTACATAGCCGCGCACTACAAGCTGGACGCGGAGAAGCTGGCGCCGTTTATCAAGAAGTACCTCAAGTCGGCCGTCGTGGCGGGCGAGCTGGTGCAGACGAAGGGGAAGGGCGCGTCCGGCTCGTTCAAGCTTGCCGGCGCCGGCGGCGGGGGGGCGGCCGAGGGCGGCAAGGCTCGTGCTGGCGGTGCCAAGAAGAAGCGCGCCGCTCCGGCCAGCAAGGAGAAGAAGGGCGCCCGTGCGGCCGGCGCAAAGAAGGCTGGTGGCGTGAAGGCGGCGACCGGTCGGAAGGCGGGCGCCGCCAAGAAGGCGTCTGCGGCGTCGGCCGCTCCCGCGGGTGCGAAGAAGGCGGCTGCGGCCAAGCCGGCCAAGGCCAAGTCGCCGTCGAAGGCGAAGAAGGCCGCCAAGGTTCCGACGAAGAAGCCGAAGGCGCCGCGCCCGAAGAAGGCGACGACGCCGTCTAAGGCGAAGGCTTCGCCCAAGAAGAAGAAGTAGAGTAGAGTAGAGGAGAAAGAGATGGGAAAGGAAGGGTTTGGCGCTTGACCCCGTCGTCCCCACCCCCCGTCGTCGTCTAGTGGCGCGCAAGAGACGCGCGGCCCAAAACGGCCCTTCTCAGGGCCATCAAAGCACGTCGGGGAAGGTTTTGATTGTCGTGTTGCGTTTGGTGTGGGTGTCTGTCTGTATGCCCGTGGGGATGCTGTTTGCGTGCCGTGGTGGTTTGATTGCGGGGGTCGGTGGCGGGTGTGGGCGGCGGTAGCGGTAAGCGGTGTTGTTGTTGTCGTGGTTGATTGTCGCCGTGTTTGTGGCGGCGGCCGACGGTTGGTTTTCTGTCACGTTGTTTTGTTTGAATACGTTGGTTGGCTTGCCTGCGTTCGTTCTTCTCGGATGTGTGTCTTGTCTAGTCGTGTCTGGTCTTTGTTTTGTTTCTTTGTGTGTGTTATGTTTTGCAACGGGGGGCACGTTGAGATGTGGAAGGAGTCGGCGGGGATTTCGGTGGCGTGTAGAGCGAGCGAGCGCGCCTGCCTGGCCGTTGGCCGTCGGAGTGGAGTGCGGGTTTTTTTTGTTTTCGAAACGAAAGCGGCGGCCGGCCAGCCACCCGTGCGGTGTGACGTCGGCCGTTGGGTATTGTGCGCTTTGAGCGCCGGGGAGGGATGATGTGTGATTGTTGCGCGCTGCTAGCAGGCAGGCAGAGTGAGCGGGTGTGTGTGGCGGACGGACGGGAAGTGGTGGTTTTTGTTTTTGGGTTGCGGGGCGAGAGGCAGGCGACCGACAAAGTTTGCTCGCGACGGAGAGATGTTAGTGGCCCTGAAAAGGGCCGTTTTTGTTTGTGCGGTGCGGTGCCGCGGCGCGGTTTAGGCGCGCTCGCCGCGGATGCGGCGCGCGAGCTGGATGTCCTTGGGCATGATGGTGACGCGCTTGGCGTGGATTGCGCACAGGTTGGTGTCTTCGAAGAGGCCGACGAGGTAGGCCTCGCTGGCCTCCTGCAGGGCCATGACTGCGGAGCTCTGGAAGCGCAGGTCGGTCTTGAAGTCCTGGGCGATCTCGCGCACTAGGCGCTGGAATGGCAGCTTGCGGATGAGCAGCTCTGTGCTCTTCTGGTAGCGCCTGATTTCTCGCAGGGCGACGGTGCCCGGCCTGTAGCGGTGGGGCTTCTTGACGCCTCCGGTGGCGGGCGCGCTCTTCCTCGCCGCCTTGGTGGCGAGCTGTTTGCGCGGCGCCTTTCCGCCGGTGGACTTGCGGGCCGTTTGCTTTGTGCGGGCCATGGCGGTAGCGTTGGCGGTAGCGGAGCGGCGTGCGTGGAGGTTAGGTGCGGCGCGGCGTCCGGTGCTGCCTTGACAACGGGCCCGCGCGCCTCCGTGCTGCGCTTATATGCCCTCGGTTGCGCGTGGTGGGGGGAGGGCGGGCCAGAGTCTATATAGGGGGGCGGCGGGCGCGCTGGGCGCAGACCGTAGCCGACTCGCCAGCCGCTGCAGCTGCTGTTTGTGCACGTTTTGCTTTGCCCGAGGAAGGAAGGATGACAGGCCGCGGCAAGGGAGGAAAGGGGCTCGGCAAGGGTGGCGCCAAGCGGCACCGCAAGGTGTTGCGCGACAACATCCAGGGCATCACGAAGCCCGCCATCCGCCGCCTGGCTCGCAGGGGCGGCGTGAAGCGCATCTCTGGTCTGATCTACGAGGAGACCCGCGGGGTGCTGAAGGTGTTCCTGGAGAACGTGATCCGCGACGCGGTGACGTACACTGAGCACGCCAAGCGCAAGACTGTGACGGCCATGGACGTGGTGTACGCCCTGAAGAGGCAGGGGCGCACCCTGTACGGTTTCGGCGGTTAGGCTGCGTCGCAGCGGGCGCTGGCCTTCCCGCGGCCGTGCTTGTGGGTGGGAGAGACTAGAAAACGGCCCTTTTCAGGGCCACCACACTGTTCGGAAGTTGAAAAGTGCGAAAGAGTCTGTGTTGTTGTTGTTGTTGTTGCTGCGTGTGTGTGCGCTGTGTTGTTCGTTTGTTTGTTTGTTTGTTTGTTTGTTTGTTTCTTTCTTTCTTTCCGTTTGAGCGACGTGATGTGGCTGGGAGGGGAGAAGGAAAGGAAACGTGTCATGTGGCTGGCTGTGTGTGGAGCTGCTTCGTTTGTGTTTGTTATTGTGTGTCTTTGTATCGATCGCGACGGAGATGGCGGGCTGTGTGTTGTTGTGCGAGAGAGGCGGTAATTATTTGCTTGCGTGGTTTGGCTCTGTGTGTTTGCGGCGGCGTTGGGGTTTCCGAGGCAAGGCGTGTGGGCATAGGCGGCCGGATCAGCTGTTTCGTTCGTGTCGACGGCCGTTGCGCGCGGGAGTGGAGGGCGGTGTGTCGACACGCCTCCCTTTAACAATGGTCATTATTGCTGCCGTTGTCGTTTGGAAGGCGACTCTGCGACCGTGCAAAATGTGTGTGTGTGTGTGTGTGTGTGTGTGTGTGCGGGCTGTGTGGACGACAAGATGGCGGACGTGCGCCGGCGGCGGCTGTGCTGTGAAAGTGCAAAGTTGAAACAAAACAAGGTGCGGCGAGGACGACTGAAATTTTGCTTTGGACGTAGGTTTGTGTGGTGGCCCTGAAAAGGGCCGATTGTTGTGGGCCGGGCCGAGCCGAGCCGGCAAAGCGCGTTGCGTGCAGGGGAGCACGCGGCGCTGCGATTGCCTGGCCTCCTTTAGGCCTTCTTCTCGGTCTTCTTTGGCAGCAGGACGGCCTGGATGTTGGGTAGGACACCACCCTGTGCGATGGTGACGCCCGACAGGAGCTTGTTGAGCTCCTCGTCGTTGCGGATGGCAAGCTGCAGGTGGCGCGGGATGATGCGCGTCTTCTTGTTGTCGCGGGCCGCGTTTCCGGCCAGCTCGAGCACCTCAGCCGCGAGGTACTCCATGACGGCGGCGAGGTAGACGGGCGCCCCGGCGCCGACGCGCTCTGCGTAGTTTCCCTTGCGCAGGAGGCGGTGGATTCTGCCGACCGGGAACTGGAGCCCAGCCCTGCTTGAGCGGGACTTTGACTTGCCCTTGACTTTGCCTCCCTTTCCGCGTCCGGACATGGCGATGGGCTAGCGACGGTGCACACGAGAAGGAAACGAAAACGACCGGTGCGAGCGGCAGCGAGTCGAGCAGCGGAGTGCGTGCCGGCGCAGCCGGGGTGGGGGTGCTTTATGGGCTCGGGTGCGGCGGCCGGTTGCGCGCGCGCCCCATTGGTCGGCGGCCGCAACAGGGCGAGCTGGTAAAGGTGCGGCGGCGGCTGGCGGCGGGTGCCACTGTGTGGGGAGACGCTGACTAGAGCGGAGCGCTTGCTACTGGTGTTGCTGCTGCCGCCGTACGTTGGTTCGAGATGCCGCCCAAGACTAGCGGGAAGGCCGCCAAGAAGGCTGGCAAGGCGCAGAAGAACATTTCGAAGGGCGACAAGAAGAAGAAGCGCAAGAGGAAGGAGAGCTATGCCATCTACATCTACAAGGTGCTGAAGCAGGTGCACCCTGACACGGGCATCTCGTCGAAGGCGATGAGCATCATGAACAGCTTCGTGAACGACATTTTCGAGCGCATTGCGGCCGAGGCTTCTCGCCTGGCGCACTACAACAAGCGCTCGACCATCACGTCCCGCGAGATCCAGACCGCTGTGCGGCTGTTGCTGCCTGGCGAGCTGGCCAAGCACGCCGTGAGCGAGGGCACGAAGGCGGTGACCAAGTACACGAGCTCCAAGTAAGGAGGTGGCTCTGGAACGGAAGGAAGGATGGAGAGAGAATGCTCCTCCGTTGCGAGAGCGGCAAAACGGCCCTTTTCAGGGCCACCAACTTGCCTTTTGCGGGAAGGGCGGAATTGTTGTTGTTGTTTGTGTGGACGGCTGTGATGTATGTGTGCATTTTGATTGTGGGTGGGGGGGCGCGTCAAAGCGTGTTGCGCGGGGTACGGCCACGAGGTTGGTCGCCGTGGCGTGGAATGGTGGCACGCCTCGTTGGCGTGGTTTTTGACCCATTTGGTGTTGTTGGTGTGTGTGTTACCTGTCTGCGAGGGGGGACAGTGCGATCGCCGACTTTTGTGTCACCGTAACGACGGCCGTTTGCGGGTTTGTTTTTTGCACATCATACATGGCGAGGGTGAAATGTGAAATGTTGTTTTTTTTTGTGGTTTTTGTTTGCCGCCCACTATTCCCTTTGCTGTACGCCGAGTTTGACAATGGTGCGACGTAACTGCAGCGTGGAGGTGTGTGAGTGACGTTGAAATGAACGTGCCATGAAGACGCATTGTTGTTGCATTGTACTGTACGTGTACGGCGACACGCACGATGATGTACCATTCGACTCTGATTTTTGATAGCCGTGTCTGACTGATTGCGTACGACGCACGCACACCGATGTCGTCATTCAAGATGCACGCGTGTCCAGTGCAGTACAGTAAGCGCGACGCTAGACGACGGCGGCGGCGGCGGCGGCCGTTTTTGGCGAATGTCTGTACACGTGTTTGTCTGTGTCCATCCGGTATGTATTTGTTTGTTTGAAAGTGTTTTGTGTGTCGGTGACGTGGTCCGATCCGTCGCCCCCCTGAGTAACTGTCGATCGGCGCGATAGACCGGCGTCACGCAACTGAACCGAAGTCGTGGGCACACCCGTCATACTGTTGTACACCGTCGCGCTGAGAACGGTAACGACAGGTTGACTTTGATCGGTCGAATGTCTGGGCAGAACGTGAGGAAGGAGGCAAGAGTGCAGGAGGAAAGGACAGAGGGGGGGGGGCAAAAGAGAGAGGAAGGGAAAAAGGGGAGAAACGCATTCGTAGAGCAACGGAACGTTCCCGTGTCGGAGGCGTATTGGAGCCGCACTGAAATGCGTTTAACGGCGGCGCGGCTGCAAGTGTCTGCCGTGGTGAACGTTACCTTTGACGGCTGCATTGGCCTTTGCTTTTTGCTTTTGCTTTCGCTTTCGCTTTCCCGGTTGTACGTAACGTTTGTTGGTATGGTTGGTTCTGAGGAAGAGTGTGTGACAGTGCCGTGCCGTCCATGTTCGTGTGCCCTCCCATTGTGTGTATGCTATTGTCTGTGTACTTGAATGATGTATGTAGGTGTTAGTGGACGTGTTTTACCAGTGGGGGGAAATGGATCGTCGATAGTTGGCGTCACTCTGTCACGGTCGAGATGACGCACCCTCCGTACAGAAAGGTGTCGGGAAAGTGTGTGTGTGTGTGTGTGTGTGTGTGTGTGTGTGTGTGTGTGTGTGTGCGTGCGTGCGTCCGTGAATTGGCAGTGTTTGGAGGTGGGCGTGCCCTGCATGTGGCCCGGAAGGCTGTTCGTTTGGCGGTAGTGTTGTGTGGACAGGGGAGGGGCATGCGTAACGCTGCTGGCATGGCATTTCGGGAGATGGGAGGGGGCAAACGAGGAAACGAGGAGCGGCGGCCAAAGACGGGACGGGGAGGGGCGCGGTGTGGGTGGCTTGCGCCTGTGCTCGGCGTTGTGGTTTGTGCAAAAGAGGAGGAGAAAAACAATGAGTTGCCAGGGAGGGGAGCGGTGTTGTGTTGTGGTTGTCGTGGTGTAGCCGCAGACGCGGCTGTCAGTGAACGTGGCGAGACGGACGGATGCGCGGAGGGGCGGGGGCGGCGCATTTCGCCGGTGCCGTGCCGTGCCGTGCCATGCCATGCCTGAAAGCCGCGTGGTCGCTGTGTTGTTGGTGGCGTGGGGGCGAGGAGAGTACCGTACGGGTGTGCTTGTGCGCCGGAAATGGCACACTGCGCCTGCCCGTCTTGGAGGCTGATGGCTGTGGTGTGGAAATGGGGCGCGGTGATGTTGAAGCAGTTGAAGAACAGAAAAGAAACCAAGAAGAAAACGGAAGGCGTGATGCGGCGGTGGTGGTGAGAGCGGGAAAAACAAAACAAAACAAAAAAAAAGAAAGAAAAAAAAACAACAAGAAAAAAGAAGGAAAAACAACAAGAAACAAAAAAAGAAAACAAAAAGTCTATCAATATTAAAATGTAAATGGAAATGGAAATGGAAATGGACCCAGGTATAACCTCCCTGCACAAATAGCAGAGAGTCCGATGATAATAAAAATGTGCCAGAATGTTAACGTCCCTACAAAACAAACCCAACGATAATATTAATGAAAGAATGAACCGTATGTAACATTGCAACAGACATAATGGAACCTGATAAATTGTATAAGGGCAGCAGCGTTGACCTTTGGCCCTGTATTCAGAATAAAAAGAGCCAAAGATCGTTACCCCAATGAAAAAGACACTGAAACACGTATGTAACATAGCAGCGATGGCGAGACATTGTAGCATCTGTGACCAGAGAGTTTGCGCTGGACCGCGCGAGTGTTGCGAGCGGTTCTCAGTCAGTCAGTCAGTCAGTCAGTCAGTCAGTCAGTCGTTGCGAGTCTGTAGCTCTGTCTAGTTGAGGGCTGTACTCTGTCAGTAGTCGTCGCGTGCAGTACGCTAATAGTCGTCATGCAGAGCGGTCGGTCAGTAGTAGCAGCCGAGTGCGGTTGTGTGATGTAGGCGGTCGGCAACACTGGTCAAGATGGTGAAGGAGGTATACTGTTAATTAATATAATCATTAGATAATGAAAAATTATATTTATTGTAATTAATTCTCCAACAAGTTCCCCAAAAATAATTTTTATTTCAAAAGCATTTTTCAAAAATGTAATGTTTTATTGAACTAAAGAGTTCGTTGCACTTCCCATTTCATTCCACTTCTTTGAAGAAAAATTTCACTAAAATCACAAAAAAAGAGAATATTATTATTTGCAATGCAGTTCCTCCAAGCGCTGCGCAACAACAAGAGCAGAAATGTGACATCCATTTATTCTGAGGTAAGACTTTAATTCTGATTGTTTTGCACAGGGCCAAAGACCGATATTTCGGCTCAATTGAAGTTTCTTGTCACTGAACGGACTTTAAATGTTGTGAAGAATTTATATTTGAGTCGGATTGCGAATTTCACATTTTTGTTGCCATTTTCAATACCTCTCATTGTGGGCGAGGTTACAATTAGCGCAATGTCCATTAGCATCCGTAAATAACATTGTCCATTATTTTAAATTTTGCGGGGAGGTTACAACACACAAAAAAAAAAAAAAAAACAAAAAAGTTGCATTTATATCCGCTCCTCAATTGTAGATACCCCTTACACAGCTGTGTGCAATGAATGAGTGCTGGCTGGTAATTAATTGCACTCCTTGGAGGGAAATGCCATAGGAAGTAGTCTTTAAAAAGTGAATGTTTTTCGTTAAAAGACAAAAGTTGCTTTAGAAAAAAGTAATAGTGGGGCTTTTGTTGTTGAACAAAATAAGTACAATGAACATACGTTATCAGATTTGCGCAATGCAGCTTCACACTACCTTTTGATTATAACACAATATACTATACATCGTCCCGAACCGTGACCAGAGTCGCGAGACGAGCAGAGCACGCCGCCGACGCCCGCTCAGTACAACCGTCCACCCGCTACTACTGTCGACCGACTACTACCTCTCCCGACTCGCGCTACAATATATATAACAACTGTTCCTGGCGACCCGGTGCGTGCCACTACTGTCGTCTGGCGCGGTCCAAGCGCCGACTAGCAACGATAAATAACTCTCTGGTCAGACAGAGATGCTGTCATGCCTCGCCATCGCTCTGGTAACGAATACATACGTGTTGCAGCGTGCGTACCACCGGAACACGCAGTGGCGGAGCCAAAGACTGTGTTGTCGAGGTCGAGTGCGAGCGGGAAGAGAGGCAGCGTCGGCACGGAGATGCAAGCGAGCGAGACGCACGGGGGCTGCGGCGTGGCGCGTTTGCGGTCGGCGCCTTTGGTGGCAACGGCCGGGACAAGCAGCGGTGTATGGTGTGGTGCGGGGCGGACAGGGGCGGCGGTGGACGGGGAGGAGGCGGCGCGACGACGGCATGGGGGCGAAAACGGGACGGGGGACGGCGGATGTTGAGAGGCGTCACGCGCGGACAGGACACAGGACACAGACACAGAGACACACAGATTGGAAAGGGAGGGTGCGCGGTAGTAGTTGGGAATGTGCGTACCGTGCGGGATGGGAGTGGGCGAGGAACACGGTCGTGGCCCCTGTTTGTGGGTGCGTGTGATGACGTCGGTGTGTTGTGGGAAGGGAAGGTGCTGTGGCGGCGGCGCGTAATGGGCGTAGGCCGAAAAGAGAAAGGAACGTGGGCAGTGTGTTGGCAAGCGTCGGTTCGACTGCGACGTTGATGGGCAGGGCAAGGTTAATGGTGGTAGGAGTAGGCGTGTGGGCGCA
The DNA here is from genome assembly GCF_021461385.2 of Schistocerca piceifrons. Taxonomy (NCBI): domain Eukaryota; kingdom Metazoa; phylum Arthropoda; class Insecta; order Orthoptera; family Acrididae; genus Schistocerca; species Schistocerca piceifrons. The sequence goes on along the minus strand of NW_025727220.1, from coordinate 39,293 downwards.
AAAAATCTGCCGCTGCAGGCGGTGCCGTAACCGCCATGGGGCGGGAAGGAGAGAGGGCCAAAGAAAGAAAGAAAGAAGAAAACAAAATAAAAAAAAAAAAAAGGAGGGGGGGGGGGGCGAAAGGAAGGCAGGAAGGACAAGAGGCGAGGCGACGGCTTGCTTTGTGTATCGGTCGGTCTCTGGCTATGCTTCGTTTTCTGCAGCAGGGTCGGTGCGCGGCGTGGCTCGCGGCAGTGGGAACGCCTGGCGGCTGGACGGCCAGCAATGCGGTTGGATGGGCGGCCACAGCACCGCACCTGTGCCCGAGGAGGAGACGCTGGCGGCGGGCCCTGAGGTGAGGCCGGCTCGGCTCGGCTGGGGCTGTGGATGTGTAGGTGTGCGCCGCTGCTGCAACAACGAGTAAAACGCGAGAAGAAGGGATGGCGGTAGAGAGAAAAAAAAAAAAAAGGTCGTGTTGTGTTGATGCGCAGGCAGACGCGTACAGAGAGACGAGCCCGGTCTGCAGCAGGGTGTGGCCGTGCCGAGTGCAGAGCAGCGGCGGCTCGGTTCGGTTCGGTTCGGCCCGGCGGGCCGCGCTGTTGTCGCGGACGTGAGCGCCCCCTGGCGGGTGGCCGGAGGCGGCGCGGCGTGTTGGACGTGTGGCTGGTGGCAGTGCACAATTTGCGAGTGGCTGGCGGTGTGGCGTGGCGGTTGGCGCGTCGGGCGGCGGAGAGGGAGAGAGAGGAGAGGTATGTGTTGCGGGCGCCCTTTGCTGCGCTGCGTCGTTGCGTGTGCCGTACAGGGCGGGCGCTTGTCGACTGTGTGGGCGGTGTGGCGAATTGGCGTGAAACGGCTGCCGAGAGGTGTGTGGTAGCGAGCCGGTCGGTGTCAGTGCGAAGGGGAATGTGCGTGCGTTTGGCGGTTTCGGTGTGCTTTTTGCGGCGTGAGAGTGGGAATTAGTGGGGCCGGCTGTTGTGTTTGTTCCTTGTGTCTTGTGTCGTGTAGGTAGCTTGATGGCAACGTGGAAGGACGCCGGTTTCGTTTCGAGCCTTGCGTGTGGTTGTCGACGTTGACTGGTTGGCGTGTGCCGATGCACGTGCATGTGTGGGTCGCGAGTGCGTTTTTGGCTGGCTGTGTGTGTGTGTGTGTTTTGGGGGGGAAGGGGGAGGCGGTGGTGAAAGTGCAGTCGTTGCCACGGGCGTCGTCGGGTCGGGTGGGGCTGGGGCTGTGCGTCGTGGCGGAAAGGTGGTAGGTTGCGGGAAGCGAGCCCGTCGTTGACGGTGTCGCGTGAGTTGTGAATCGAGTGGAGCGCGGGGCGCGGGGCGCGGGACAGGAGCAGCGTGCCGCTGCGTCGTGGTCGTCAGCAGAGGCTGTGCGTGTGCTTGTCCTTTTTGTGGGCGGTTCGTGCGAGGCGTTTTTGTTTTGTGTTGCCCTAGTTGTTAGTTTATTTTGTTTGTGTTTGTTATTTTGAGACGACGACTGGTTGGTGGCGTGCGCGCGAAGTGGCGGTGTGCGCTTCCCGTGTCGTTTGTGTTGTTTTTTTTTTGTTTTTGTTTTTGTGTGTTTTTTTTTGCACTGGGCCCCGGGGGGTGGGTGGGTGCGTGCGTGTGTGTCGATTGCCGGCTGGCGAAAGGTGCGCCATCGGCGGGGTGGGTCGCCGGCACGAGTAGAGGCGGCGGCGTTGTTGCTGTTGTTGTGTGGTGTTTGTTTTGTTCGGCTGTGTCGGCGAGCTGTGTTGCGGTGCGTGTGAATGGTGGTGCAAAAGTGCTGGCGTTGGGGCTGCGACTGCGACGGCGGCGAGCCGCGGGCGCGCATGATAGTGATGTTGTGAACAGCGGCTGTGTACGGTAGTGGTGTTGTTGTAGCACGACGTGCATCCGGGCCGGCGCGGAAAGCGCAGTTGCGGGCGGTTGCCCTTCGGTGCCAGCCATGTCGCGTGAGCGGCGGGTTGCTGTGGTGTCGACACGTGGTGCTCTGGGTTGTTGTGTGGTGCCCTTTGGCCGGTGGGGGTGGTTCGCGTGCGTCTCGTTCGCGCTCGGTATCTGGTCGTGGTCGTGCTGCTCCCCCGTCTGTCGGCGGTTTTCGACGTCGTCTGTACGTTTTTGTCCGTTTGCGGCGGTGCCTGCCGACGTCGTCCCGTCGCGACCTTTCAACCGAAAGTGTGGCGCCCGAAGGTGAACGAACGTAACCCTGACCTCGGCGCTTTACGCTGAGCCGAGCGAACCGAACCGAACCTAACCTGTGGTGTGGTGAGGTGAGCTCAGCCTGTGAGCCCCAAACGTCTACGTAAGGTAAGCTGTCCGGCGGCTCACGCCTCACGTTTTGAACGCTTTTTTAACCTACGTTTGACGCTTCTTAACCTAGCACTGACCCCTTAACCTAACGTGTAACGTAACCTAACGTAACCTAACCTAACCTAACCTAACCTAACCTAACCTAACCTAACCTCTGACGCCTGACGTGTTTGAATGCTTAACCTAAGTTTGACGCTTAACCTAACCCAAGTCCCCTTAACCTAACCCACGTCCACCTAACCTAACCGAACCTAACCTAGACGTGTAAACGTAATGTGTAACGCGCAACGTGTAAGGTCGGCTGTCGTGTGTGCTGACGGCAGATTGGGTTGGTCTGTAGATTCGGATTGCGGTTTGCCTCGGTCGAGGGGTTGGGTCGGAAGCGGCGAGGGGCGGCGGCGCCTGTTGCGCAGGCGGCGTCCGTTTGCGGCGGGCAATTGTTGAGAAACGGCTGTGAATGTTGGCGGGCGAGAGGAGGAGGACGGCGCGCGATGTGGCCCGACGGCTGCGGGCCGATCGGGAAACGGCGGGAGGGCGACGGAAGGCGATGGGGCGGCGGAGGCGCGTTTGCACGGCCGTCATCGCCGCACGCCTCGGCTTGTGTGGCTGTGGCGCCGGCCGCGCTGGCCGGGCTGCCGCGGCGACGGTGTGGGAGTTTTGCCGAAGGTTTGGCCATTGTGGCGGGTCGTCGGCTGGGGCTGTGGGGGCGGCATTTGGGCGGGGGCGGCGATTCTCGGCGGGCCGACCCAGGCTGTAGCGCGCGGTAGCTGCAGTTTGGCCGTGGTTTGCGGCGCTGCCGTGGCGACTGGTTGGCGACTGTGGTGTGGCTGTGTGTAGCCCCATCCTCGGTGGTTTGAAAGGCGCGGGCGGTTGTGGCGCAGCTTTGGGGCTGCTCCGCACAGGCTGTCGGACGTTGGGCGGTAGCAAGCGCGGGAGGCGCGGCGCGGCGGCGCGCAGAGTGGCGGCCGCTCTCTCGGCCGTCCGCGCCCGCCCGCGACACTGGCTGGGCCCTTGTGATTCTCTGCTCTGCTCTGCCGTGCTGTGCTGTGCTTGCGTGCCTGCCGTCCCGCTCGCTCTCGCTCTCGCTCTCGCTGTGTGTTACGCGCGTCGTCGAAATGGCAGATCAGGCGGCTACGAACGAGACTGCTGCGGCACCCGCCGCCACCGGCACTACGAAGAAGGCCAAGTCTGCGTCGTCTGCGAAGAAGCCGCGCGCCAAGCCTGCGCACCCGCGCACCTCTGAGATGGTGACGGCCGCCATCAAGAGTCTGAAGGAGCGCGGCGGGTCGTCGCTGCAGGCGATCAAGAAGTACATAGCCGCGCACTACAAGCTGGACGCGGAGAAGCTGGCGCCGTTTATCAAGAAGTACCTCAAGTCGGCCGTCGTGGCGGGCGAGCTGGTGCAGACGAAGGGGAAGGGCGCGTCCGGCTCGTTCAAGCTTGCCGGCGCCGGCGGCGGGGGGGCGGCCGAGGGCGGCAAGGCTCGTGCTGGCGGTGCCAAGAAGAAGCGCGCCGCTCCGGCCAGCAAGGAGAAGAAGGGCGCCCGTGCGGCCGGCGCAAAGAAGGCTGGTGGCGTGAAGGCGGCGACCGGTCGGAAGGCGGGCGCCGCCAAGAAGGCGTCTGCGGCGTCGGCCGCTCCCGCGGGTGCGAAGAAGGCGGCTGCGGCCAAGCCGGCCAAGGCCAAGTCGCCGTCGAAGGCGAAGAAGGCCGCCAAGGTTCCGACGAAGAAGCCGAAGGCGCCGCGCCCGAAGAAGGCGACGACGCCGTCTAAGGCGAAGGCTTCGCCCAAGAAGAAGAAGTAGAGTAGAGTAGAGGAGAAAGAGATGGGAAAGGAAGGGTTTGGCGCTTGACCCCGTCGTCCCCACCCCCCGTCGTCGTCTAGTGGCGCGCAAGAGACGCGCGGCCCAAAACGGCCCTTCTCAGGGCCATCAAAGCACGTCGGGGAAGGTTTTGATTGTCGTGTTGCGTTTGGTGTGGGTGTCTGTCTGTATGCCCGTGGGGATGCTGTTTGCGTGCCGTGGTGGTTTGATTGCGGGGGTCGGTGGCGGGTGTGGGCGGCGGTAGCGGTAAGCGGTGTTGTTGTTGTCGTGGTTGATTGTCGCCGTGTTTGTGGCGGCGGCCGACGGTTGGTTTTCTGTCACGTTGTTTTGTTTGAATACGTTGGTTGGCTTGCCTGCGTTCGTTCTTCTCGGATGTGTGTCTTGTCTAGTCGTGTCTGGTCTTTGTTTTGTTTCTTTGTGTGTGTTATGTTTTGCAACGGGGGGCACGTTGAGATGTGGAAGGAGTCGGCGGGGATTTCGGTGGCGTGTAGAGCGAGCGAGCGCGCCTGCCTGGCCGTTGGCCGTCGGAGTGGAGTGCGGGTTTTTTTTGTTTTCGAAACGAAAGCGGCGGCCGGCCAGCCACCCGTGCGGTGTGACGTCGGCCGTTGGGTATTGTGCGCTTTGAGCGCCGGGGAGGGATGATGTGTGATTGTTGCGCGCTGCTAGCAGGCAGGCAGAGTGAGCGGGTGTGTGTGGCGGACGGACGGGAAGTGGTGGTTTTTGTTTTTGGGTTGCGGGGCGAGAGGCAGGCGACCGACAAAGTTTGCTCGCGACGGAGAGATGTTAGTGGCCCTGAAAAGGGCCGTTTTTGTTTGTGCGGTGCGGTGCCGCGGCGCGGTTTAGGCGCGCTCGCCGCGGATGCGGCGCGCGAGCTGGATGTCCTTGGGCATGATGGTGACGCGCTTGGCGTGGATTGCGCACAGGTTGGTGTCTTCGAAGAGGCCGACGAGGTAGGCCTCGCTGGCCTCCTGCAGGGCCATGACTGCGGAGCTCTGGAAGCGCAGGTCGGTCTTGAAGTCCTGGGCGATCTCGCGCACTAGGCGCTGGAATGGCAGCTTGCGGATGAGCAGCTCTGTGCTCTTCTGGTAGCGCCTGATTTCTCGCAGGGCGACGGTGCCCGGCCTGTAGCGGTGGGGCTTCTTGACGCCTCCGGTGGCGGGCGCGCTCTTCCTCGCCGCCTTGGTGGCGAGCTGTTTGCGCGGCGCCTTTCCGCCGGTGGACTTGCGGGCCGTTTGCTTTGTGCGGGCCATGGCGGTAGCGTTGGCGGTAGCGGAGCGGCGTGCGTGGAGGTTAGGTGCGGCGCGGCGTCCGGTGCTGCCTTGACAACGGGCCCGCGCGCCTCCGTGCTGCGCTTATATGCCCTCGGTTGCGCGTGGTGGGGGGAGGGCGGGCCAGAGTCTATATAGGGGGGCGGCGGGCGCGCTGGGCGCAGACCGTAGCCGACTCGCCAGCCGCTGCAGCTGCTGTTTGTGCACGTTTTGCTTTGCCCGAGGAAGGAAGGATGACAGGCCGCGGCAAGGGAGGAAAGGGGCTCGGCAAGGGTGGCGCCAAGCGGCACCGCAAGGTGTTGCGCGACAACATCCAGGGCATCACGAAGCCCGCCATCCGCCGCCTGGCTCGCAGGGGCGGCGTGAAGCGCATCTCTGGTCTGATCTACGAGGAGACCCGCGGGGTGCTGAAGGTGTTCCTGGAGAACGTGATCCGCGACGCGGTGACGTACACTGAGCACGCCAAGCGCAAGACTGTGACGGCCATGGACGTGGTGTACGCCCTGAAGAGGCAGGGGCGCACCCTGTACGGTTTCGGCGGTTAGGCTGCGTCGCAGCGGGCGCTGGCCTTCCCGCGGCCGTGCTTGTGGGTGGGAGAGACTAGAAAACGGCCCTTTTCAGGGCCACCACACTGTTCGGAAGTTGAAAAGTGCGAAAGAGTCTGTGTTGTTGTTGTTGTTGTTGCTGCGTGTGTGTGCGCTGTGTTGTTCGTTTGTTTGTTTGTTTGTTTGTTTGTTTGTTTCTTTCTTTCTTTCCGTTTGAGCGACGTGATGTGGCTGGGAGGGGAGAAGGAAAGGAAACGTGTCATGTGGCTGGCTGTGTGTGGAGCTGCTTCGTTTGTGTTTGTTATTGTGTGTCTTTGTATCGATCGCGACGGAGATGGCGGGCTGTGTGTTGTTGTGCGAGAGAGGCGGTAATTATTTGCTTGCGTGGTTTGGCTCTGTGTGTTTGCGGCGGCGTTGGGGTTTCCGAGGCAAGGCGTGTGGGCATAGGCGGCCGGATCAGCTGTTTCGTTCGTGTCGACGGCCGTTGCGCGCGGGAGTGGAGGGCGGTGTGTCGACACGCCTCCCTTTAACAATGGTCATTATTGCTGCCGTTGTCGTTTGGAAGGCGACTCTGCGACCGTGCAAAATGTGTGTGTGTGTGTGTGTGTGTGTGTGTGTGTGTGTGTGTGTGTGTGTGTGCGGGCTGTGTGGACGACAAGATGGCGGACGTGCGCCGGCGGCGGCTGTGCTGTGAAAGTGCAAAGTTGAAACAAAACAAGGTGCGGCGAGGACGACTGAAATTTTGCTTTGGACGTAGGTTTGTGTGGTGGCCCTGAAAAGGGCCGATTGTTGTGGGCCGGGCCGAGCCGAGCCGGCAAAGCGCGTTGCGTGCAGGGGAGCACGCGGCGCTGCGATTGCCTGGCCTCCTTTAGGCCTTCTTCTCGGTCTTCTTTGGCAGCAGGACGGCCTGGATGTTGGGTAGGACACCACCCTGTGCGATGGTGACGCCCGACAGGAGCTTGTTGAGCTCCTCGTCGTTGCGGATGGCAAGCTGCAGGTGGCGCGGGATGATGCGCGTCTTCTTGTTGTCGCGGGCCGCGTTTCCGGCCAGCTCGAGCACCTCAGCCGCGAGGTACTCCATGACGGCGGCGAGGTAGACGGGCGCCCCGGCGCCGACGCGCTCTGCGTAGTTTCCCTTGCGCAGGAGGCGGTGGATTCTGCCGACCGGGAACTGGAGCCCAGCCCTGCTTGAGCGGGACTTTGACTTGCCCTTGACTTTGCCTCCCTTTCCGCGTCCGGACATGGCGATGGGCTAGCGACGGTGCACACGAGAAGGAAACGAAAACGACCGGTGCGAGCGGCAGCGAGTCGAGCAGCGGAGTGCGTGCCGGCGCAGCCGGGGTGGGGGTGCTTTATGGGCTCGGGTGCGGCGGCCGGTTGCGCGCGCGCCCCATTGGTCGGCGGCCGCAACAGGGCGAGCTGGTAAAGGTGCGGCGGCGGCTGGCGGCGGGTGCCACTGTGTGGGGAGACGCTGACTAGAGCGGAGCGCTTGCTACTGGTGTTGCTGCTGCCGCCGTACGTTGGTTCGAGATGCCGCCCAAGACTAGCGGGAAGGCCGCCAAGAAGGCTGGCAAGGCGCAGAAGAACATTTCGAAGGGCGACAAGAAGAAGAAGCGCAAGAGGAAGGAGAGCTATGCCATCTACATCTACAAGGTGCTGAAGCAGGTGCACCCTGACACGGGCATCTCGTCGAAGGCGATGAGCATCATGAACAGCTTCGTGAACGACATTTTCGAGCGCATTGCGGCCGAGGCTTCTCGCCTGGCGCACTACAACAAGCGCTCGACCATCACGTCCCGCGAGATCCAGACCGCTGTGCGGCTGTTGCTGCCTGGCGAGCTGGCCAAGCACGCCGTGAGCGAGGGCACGAAGGCGGTGACCAAGTACACGAGCTCCAAGTAAGGAGGTGGCTCTGGAACGGAAGGAAGGATGGAGAGAGAATGCTCCTCCGTTGCGAGAGCGGCAAAACGGCCCTTTTCAGGGCCACCAACTTGCCTTTTGCGGGAAGGGCGGAATTGTTGTTGTTGTTTGTGTGGACGGCTGTGATGTATGTGTGCATTTTGATTGTGGGTGGGGGGGCGCGTCAAAGCGTGTTGCGCGGGGTACGGCCACGAGGTTGGTCGCCGTGGCGTGGAATGGTGGCACGCCTCGTTGGCGTGGTTTTTGACCCATTTGGTGTTGTTGGTGTGTGTGTTACCTGTCTGCGAGGGGGGACAGTGCGATCGCCGACTTTTGTGTCACCGTAACGACGGCCGTTTGCGGGTTTGTTTTTTGCACATCATACATGGCGAGGGTGAAATGTGAAATGTTGTTTTTTTTTGTGGTTTTTGTTTGCCGCCCACTATTCCCTTTGCTGTACGCCGAGTTTGACAATGGTGCGACGTAACTGCAGCGTGGAGGTGTGTGAGTGACGTTGAAATGAACGTGCCATGAAGACGCATTGTTGTTGCATTGTACTGTACGTGTACGGCGACACGCACGATGATGTACCATTCGACTCTGATTTTTGATAGCCGTGTCTGACTGATTGCGTACGACGCACGCACACCGATGTCGTCATTCAAGATGCACGCGTGTCCAGTGCAGTACAGTAAGCGCGACGCTAGACGACGGCGGCGGCGGCGGCGGCCGTTTTTGGCGAATGTCTGTACACGTGTTTGTCTGTGTCCATCCGGTATGTATTTGTTTGTTTGAAAGTGTTTTGTGTGTCGGTGACGTGGTCCGATCCGTCGCCCCCCTGAGTAACTGTCGATCGGCGCGATAGACCGGCGTCACGCAACTGAACCGAAGTCGTGGGCACACCCGTCATACTGTTGTACACCGTCGCGCTGAGAACGGTAACGACAGGTTGACTTTGATCGGTCGAATGTCTGGGCAGAACGTGAGGAAGGAGGCAAGAGTGCAGGAGGAAAGGACAGAGGGGGGGGGGCAAAAGAGAGAGGAAGGGAAAAAGGGGAGAAACGCATTCGTAGAGCAACGGAACGTTCCCGTGTCGGAGGCGTATTGGAGCCGCACTGAAATGCGTTTAACGGCGGCGCGGCTGCAAGTGTCTGCCGTGGTGAACGTTACCTTTGACGGCTGCATTGGCCTTTGCTTTTTGCTTTTGCTTTCGCTTTCGCTTTCCCGGTTGTACGTAACGTTTGTTGGTATGGTTGGTTCTGAGGAAGAGTGTGTGACAGTGCCGTGCCGTCCATGTTCGTGTGCCCTCCCATTGTGTGTATGCTATTGTCTGTGTACTTGAATGATGTATGTAGGTGTTAGTGGACGTGTTTTACCAGTGGGGGGAAATGGATCGTCGATAGTTGGCGTCACTCTGTCACGGTCGAGATGACGCACCCTCCGTACAGAAAGGTGTCGGGAAAGTGTGTGTGTGTGTGTGTGTGTGTGTGTGTGTGTGTGTGTGTGTGTGTGCGTGCGTGCGTCCGTGAATTGGCAGTGTTTGGAGGTGGGCGTGCCCTGCATGTGGCCCGGAAGGCTGTTCGTTTGGCGGTAGTGTTGTGTGGACAGGGGAGGGGCATGCGTAACGCTGCTGGCATGGCATTTCGGGAGATGGGAGGGGGCAAACGAGGAAACGAGGAGCGGCGGCCAAAGACGGGACGGGGAGGGGCGCGGTGTGGGTGGCTTGCGCCTGTGCTCGGCGTTGTGGTTTGTGCAAAAGAGGAGGAGAAAAACAATGAGTTGCCAGGGAGGGGAGCGGTGTTGTGTTGTGGTTGTCGTGGTGTAGCCGCAGACGCGGCTGTCAGTGAACGTGGCGAGACGGACGGATGCGCGGAGGGGCGGGGGCGGCGCATTTCGCCGGTGCCGTGCCGTGCCGTGCCATGCCATGCCTGAAAGCCGCGTGGTCGCTGTGTTGTTGGTGGCGTGGGGGCGAGGAGAGTACCGTACGGGTGTGCTTGTGCGCCGGAAATGGCACACTGCGCCTGCCCGTCTTGGAGGCTGATGGCTGTGGTGTGGAAATGGGGCGCGGTGATGTTGAAGCAGTTGAAGAACAGAAAAGAAACCAAGAAGAAAACGGAAGGCGTGATGCGGCGGTGGTGGTGAGAGCGGGAAAAACAAAACAAAACAAAAAAAAAGAAAGAAAAAAAAACAACAAGAAAAAAGAAGGAAAAACAACAAGAAACAAAAAAAGAAAACAAAAAGTCTATCAATATTAAAATGTAAATGGAAATGGAAATGGAAATGGACCCAGGTATAACCTCCCTGCACAAATAGCAGAGAGTCCGATGATAATAAAAATGTGCCAGAATGTTAACGTCCCTACAAAACAAACCCAACGATAATATTAATGAAAGAATGAACCGTATGTAACATTGCAACAGACATAATGGAACCTGATAAATTGTATAAGGGCAGCAGCGTTGACCTTTGGCCCTGTATTCAGAATAAAAAGAGCCAAAGATCGTTACCCCAATGAAAAAGACACTGAAACACGTATGTAACATAGCAGCGATGGCGAGACATTGTAGCATCTGTGACCAGAGAGTTTGCGCTGGACCGCGCGAGTGTTGCGAGCGGTTCTCAGTCAGTCAGTCAGTCAGTCAGTCAGTCAGTCAGTCGTTGCGAGTCTGTAGCTCTGTCTAGTTGAGGGCTGTACTCTGTCAGTAGTCGTCGCGTGCAGTACGCTAATAGTCGTCATGCAGAGCGGTCGGTCAGTAGTAGCAGCCGAGTGCGGTTGTGTGATGTAGGCGGTCGGCAACACTGGTCAAGATGGTGAAGGAGGTATACTGTTAATTAATATAATCATTAGATAATGAAAAATTATATTTATTGTAATTAATTCTCCAACAAGTTCCCCAAAAATAATTTTTATTTCAAAAGCATTTTTCAAAAATGTAATGTTTTATTGAACTAAAGAGTTCGTTGCACTTCCCATTTCATTCCACTTCTTTGAAGAAAAATTTCACTAAAATCACAAAAAAAGAGAATATTATTATTTGCAATGCAGTTCCTCCAAGCGCTGCGCAACAACAAGAGCAGAAATGTGACATCCATTTATTCTGAGGTAAGACTTTAATTCTGATTGTTTTGCACAGGGCCAAAGACCGATATTTCGGCTCAATTGAAGTTTCTTGTCACTGAACGGACTTTAAATGTTGTGAAGAATTTATATTTGAGTCGGATTGCGAATTTCACATTTTTGTTGCCATTTTCAATACCTCTCATTGTGGGCGAGGTTACAATTAGCGCAATGTCCATTAGCATCCGTAAATAACATTGTCCATTATTTTAAATTTTGCGGGGAGGTTACAACACACAAAAAAAAAAAAAAAAACAAAAAAGTTGCATTTATATCCGCTCCTCAATTGTAGATACCCCTTACACAGCTGTGTGCAATGAATGAGTGCTGGCTGGTAATTAATTGCACTCCTTGGAGGGAAATGCCATAGGAAGTAGTCTTTAAAAAGTGAATGTTTTTCGTTAAAAGACAAAAGTTGCTTTAGAAAAAAGTAATAGTGGGGCTTTTGTTGTTGAACAAAATAAGTACAATGAACATACGTTATCAGATTTGCGCAATGCAGCTTCACACTACCTTTTGATTATAACACAATATACTATACATCGTCCCGAACCGTGACCAGAGTCGCGAGACGAGCAGAGCACGCCGCCGACGCCCGCTCAGTACAACCGTCCACCCGCTACTACTGTCGACCGACTACTACCTCTCCCGACTCGCGCTACAATATATATAACAACTGTTCCTGGCGACCCGGTGCGTGCCACTACTGTCGTCTGGCGCGGTCCAAGCGCCGACTAGCAACGATAAATAACTCTCTGGTCAGACAGAGATGCTGTCATGCCTCGCCATCGCTCTGGTAACGAATACATACGTGTTGCAGCGTGCGTACCACCGGAACACGCAGTGGCGGAGCCAAAGACTGTGTTGTCGAGGTCGAGTGCGAGCGGGAAGAGAGGCAGCGTCGGCACGGAGATGCAAGCGAGCGAGACGCACGGGGGCTGCGGCGTGGCGCGTTTGCGGTCGGCGCCTTTGGTGGCAACGGCCGGGACAAGCAGCGGTGTATGGTGTGGTGCGGGGCGGACAGGGGCGGCGGTGGACGGGGAGGAGGCGGCGCGACGACGGCATGGGGGCGAAAACGGGACGGGGGACGGCGGATGTTGAGAGGCGTCACGCGCGGACAGGACACAGGACACAGACACAGAGACACACAGATTGGAAAGGGAGGGTGCGCGGTAGTAGTTGGGAATGTGCGTACCGTGCGGGATGGGAGTGGGCGAGGAACACGGTCGTGGCCCCTGTTTGTGGGTGCGTGTGATGACGTCGGTGTGTTGTGGGAAGGGAAGGTGCTGTGGCGGCGGCGCGTAATGGGCGTAGGCCGAAAAGAGAAAGGAACGTGGGCAGTGTGTTGGCAAGCGTCGGTTCGACTGCGACGTTGATGGGCAGGGCAAGGTTAATGGTGGTAGGAGTAGGCGTGTGGGCGCAAAAAATCTGCCGCTGCAGGCGGTGCCGTAACCGCCATGGGGCGGGAAGGAGAGAGGGCCAAAGAAAGAAAGAAAGAAGAAAACAAAATAAAAAAAAAAAAAGGAGGGGGGGGGGGGCGAAAGGAAGGCAGGAAGGACAAGAGGCGAGGCGACGGCTTGCTTTGTGTATCGGTCGGTCTCTGGCTATGCTTCGTTTTCTGCAGCAGGGTCGGTGCGCGGCGTGGCTCGCGGCAGTGGGAACGCCTGGCGGCTGGACGGCCAGCAATGCGGTTGGATGGGCGGCCACAGCACCGCACCTGTGCCCGAGGAGGAGACGCTGGCGGCGGGCCCTGAGGTGAGGCCGGCTCGGCTCGGCTGGGGCTGTGGATGTGTAGGTGTGCGCCGCTGCTGCAACAACGAGTAAAACGCGAGAAGAAGGGATGGCGGTAGAGAGAAAAAAAAAAAAAAGGTCGTGTTGTGTTGATGCGCAGGCAGACGCGTACAGAGAGACGAGCCCGGTCTGCAGCAGGGTGTGGCCGTGCCGAGTGCAGAGCAGCGGCGGCTCGGTTCGGTTCGGTTCGGCCCGGCGGGCCGCGCTGTTGTCGCGGACGTGAGCGCCCCCTGGCGGGTGGCCGGAGGCGGCGCGGCGTGTTGGACGTGTGGCTGGTGGCAGTGCACAATTTGCGAGTGGCTGGCGGTGTGGCGTGGCGGTTGGCGCGTCGGGCGGCGGAGAGGGAGAGAGAGGAGAGGTATGTGTTGCGGGCGCCCTTTGCTGCGCTGCGTCGTTGCGTGTGCCGTACAGGGCGGGCGCTTGTCGACTGTGTGGGCGGTGTGGCGAATTGGCGTGAAACGGCTGCCGAGAGGTGTGTGGTAGCGAGCCGGTCGGTGTCAGTGCGAAGGGGAATGTGCGTGCGTTTGGCGGTTTCGGTGTGCTTTTTGCGGCGTGAGAGTGGGAATTAGTGGGGCCGGCTGTTGTGTTTGTTCCTTGTGTCTTGTGTCGTGTAGGTAGCTTGATGGCAACGTGGAAGGACGCCGGTTTCGTTTCGAGCCTTGCGTGTGGTTGTCGACGTTGACTGGTTGGCGTGTGCCGATGCACGTGCATGTGTGGGTCGCGAGTGCGTTTTTGGCTGGCTGTGTGTGTGTGTGTGTTTTGGGGGGGAAGGGGGAGGCGGTGGTGAAAGTGCAGTCGTTGCCACGGGCGTCGTCGGGTCGGGTGGGGCTGGGGCTGTGCGTCGTGGCGGAAAGGTGGTAGGTTGCGGGAAGCGAGCCCGTCGTTGACGGTGTCGCGTGAGTTGTGAATCGAGTGGGGCGCGGGGCGCGGGGCGCGGGACAGGAGCAGCGTGCCGCTGCGTCGTGGTCGTCAGCAGAGGCTGTGCGTGTGCTTGTCCTTTTTGTGGGCGGTTCGTGCGAGGCGTTTTTGTTTTGTGTTGCCCTAGTTGTTAGTTTATTTTGTTTGTGTTTGTTATTTTGAGACGACGACTGGTTGGTGGCGTGCGCGCGAAGTGGCGGTGTGCGCTTCCCGTGTCGTTTGTGTTGTTTTTTTTTTGTTTTTGTTTTTGTGTGTTTTTTTTTGCACTGGGCCCCGGGGGGTGGGTGGGTGCGTGCGTGTGTGTCGATTGCCGGCTGGCGAAAGGTGCGCCATCGGCGGGGTGGGTCGCCGGCACGAGTAGAGGCGGCGGCGTTGTTGCTGTTGTTGTGTGGTGTTTGTTTTGTTCGGCTGTGTCGGCGAGCTGTGTTGCGGTGCGTGTGAATGGTGGTGCAAAAGTGCTGGCGTTGGGGCTGCGACTGCGACGGCGGCGAGCCGCGGGCGCGCATGATAGTGATGTTGTGAACAGCGGCTGTGTACGGTAGTGGTGTTGTTGTAGCACGACGTGCATCCGGGCCGGCGCGGAAAGCGCAGTTGCGGGCGGTTGCCCTTCGGTGCCAGCCATGTCGCGTGAGCGGCGGGTTGCTGTGGTGTCGACACGTGGTGCTCTGGGTTGTTGTGTGGTGCCCTTTGGCCGGTGGGGGTGGTTCGCGTGCGTCTCGTTCGCGCTCGGTATCTGGTCGTGGTCGTGCTGCTCCCCCGTCTGTCGGCGGTTTTCGACGTCGTCTGTACGTTTTTGTCCGTTTGCGGCGGTGCCTGCCGACGTCGTCCCGTCGCGACCTTTCAACCGAAAGTGTGGCGCCCGAAGGTGAACGAACGTAACCCTGACCTCGGCGCTTTACGCTGAGCCGAGCGAACCGAACCGAACCTAACCTGTGGTGTGGTGAGGTGAGCTCAGCCTGTGAGCCCCAAACGTCTACGTAAGGTAAGCTGTCCGGCGGCTCACGCCTCACGTTTTGAACGCTTTTTTAACCTACGTTTGACGCTTCTTAACCTAGCACTGACCCCTTAACCTAACGTGTAACGTAACCTAACGTAACCTAACCTAACCTAACCTAACCTAACCTAACCTAACCTAACCTCTGACGCCTGACGTGTTTGAATGCTTAACCTAAGTTTGACGCTTAACCTAACCCAAGTCCCCTTAACCTAACCCACGTCCACCTAACCTAACCGAACCTAACCTAGACGTGTAAACGTAATGTGTAACGCGCAACGTGTAAGGTCGGCTGTCGTGTGTGCTGACGGCAGATTGGGTTGGTCTGTAGATTCGGATTGCGGTTTGCCTCGGTCGAGGGGTTGGGTCGGAAGCGGCGAGGGGCGGCGGCGCCTGTTGCGCAGGCGGCGTCCGTTTGCGGCGGGCAATTGTTGAGAAACGGCTGTGAATGTTGGCGGGCGAGAGGAGGAGGACGGCGCGCGATGTGGCCCGACGGCTGCGGGCCGATCGGGAAACGGCGGGAGGGCGACGGAAGGCGATGGGGCGGCGGAGGCGCGTTTGCACGGCCGTCATCGCCGCACGCCTCGGCTTGTGTGGCTGTGGCGCCGGCCGCGCTGGCCGGGCTGCCGCGGCGACGGTGTGGGAGTTTTGCCGAAGGTTTGGCCATTGTGGCGGGTCGTCGGCTGGGGCTGTGGGGGCGGCATTTGGGCGGGGGCGGCGATTCTCGGCGGGCCGACCCAGGCTGTAGCGCGCGGTAGCTGCAGTTTGGCCGTGGTTTGCGGCGCTGCCGTGGCGACTGGTTGGCGACTGTGGTGTGGCTGTGTGTAGCCCCATCCTCGGTGGTTTGAAAGGCGCGGGCGGTTGTGGCGCAGCTTTGGGGCTGCTCCGCACAGGCTGTCGGACGTTGGGCGGTAGCAAGCGCGGGAGGCGCGGCGCGGCGGCGCGCAGAGTGGCGGCCGCTCTCTCGGCCGTCCGCGCCCGCCCGCGACACTGGCTGGGCCCTTGTGATTCTCTGCTCTGCTCTGCCGTGCTGTGCTGTGCTTGCGTGCCTGCCGTCCCGCTCGCTCTCGCTCTCGCTCTCGCTGTGTGTTACGCGCGTCGTCGAAATGGCAGATCAGGCGGCTACGAACGAGACTGCTGCGGCACCCGCCGCCACCGGCACTACGAAGAAGGCCAAGTCTGCGTCGTCTGCGAAGAAGCCGCGCGCCAAGCCTGCGCACCCGCGCACCTCTGAGATGGTGACGGCCGCCATCAAGAGTCTGAAGGAGCGCGGCGGGTCGTCGCTGCAGGCGATCAAGAAGTACATAGCCGCGCACTACAAGCTGGACGCGGAGAAGCTGGCGCCGTTTATCAAGAAGTACCTCAAGTCGGCCGTCGTGGCGGGCGAGCTGGTGCAGACGAAGGGGAAGGGCGCGTCCGGCTCGTTCAAGCTTGCCGGCGCCGGCGGCGGGGGGGCGGCCGAGGGCGGCAAGGCTCGTGCTGGCGGTGCCAAGAAGAAGCGCGCCGCTCCGGCCAGCAAGGAGAAGAAGGGCGCCCGTGCGGCCGGCGCAAAGAAGGCTGGTGGCGTGAAGGCGGCGACCGGTCGGAAGGCGGGCGCCGCCAAGAAGGCGTCTGCGGCGTCGGCCGCTCCCGCGGGTGCGAAGAAGGCGGCTGCGGCCAAGCCGGCCAAGGCCAAGTCGCCGTCGAAGGCGAAGAAGGCCGCCAAGGTTCCGACGAAGAAGCCGAAGGCGCCGCGCCCGAAGAAGGCGACGACGCCGTCTAAGGCGAAGGCTTCGCCCAAGAAGAAGAAGTAGAGTAGAGTAGAGGAGAAAGAGATGGGAAAGGAAGGGTTTGGCGCTTGACCCCGTCGTCCCCACCCCCCGTCGTCGTCTAGTGGCGCGCAAGAGACGCGCGGCCCAAAACGGCCCTTCTCAGGGCCATCAAAGCACGTCGGGGAAGGTTTTGATTGTCGTGTTGCGTTTGGTGTGGGTGTCTGTCTGTATGCCCGTGGGGATGCTGTTTGCGTGCCGTGGTGGTTTGATTGCGGGGGTCGGTGGCGGGTGTGGGCGGCGGTAGCGGTAAGCGGTGTTGTTGTTGTCGTGGTTGATTGTCGCCGTGTTTGTGGCGGCGGCCGACGGTTGGTTTTCTGTCACGTTGTTTTGTTTGAATACGTTGGTTGGCTTGCCTGCGTTCGTTCTTCTCGGATGTGTGTCTTGTCTAGTCGTGTCTGGTCTTTGTTTTGTTTCTTTGTGTGTGTTATGTTTTGCAACGGGGGGCACGTTGAGATGTGGAAGGAGTCGGCGGGGATTTCGGTGGCGTGTAGAGCGAGCGAGCGCGCCTGCCTGGCCGTTGGCCGTCGGAGTGGAGTGCGGGTTTTTTTTGTTTTCGAAACGAAAGCGGCGGCCGGCCAGCCACCCGTGCGGTGTGACGTCGGCCGTTGGGTATTGTGCGCTTTGAGCGCCGGGGAGGGATGATGTGTGATTGTTGCGCGCTGCTAGCAGGCAGGCAGAGTGAGCGGGTGTGTGTGGCGGACGGACGGGAAGTGGTGGTTTTTGTTTTTGGGTTGCGGGGCGAGAGGCAGGCGACCGACAAAGTTTGCTCGCGACGGAGAGATGTTAGTGGCCCTGAAAAGGGCCGTTTTTGTTTGTGCGGTGCGGTGCCGCGGCGCGGTTTAGGCGCGCTCGCCGCGGATGCGGCGCGCGAGCTGGATGTCCTTGGGCATGATGGTGACGCGCTTGGCGTGGATTGCGCACAGGTTGGTGTCTTCGAAGAGGCCGACGAGGTAGGCCTCGCTGGCCTCCTGCAGGGCCATGACTGCGGAGCTCTGGAAGCGCAGGTCGGTCTTGAAGTCCTGGGCGATCTCGCGCACTAGGCGCTGGAATGGCAGCTTGCGGATGAGCAGCTCTGTGCTCTTCTGGTAGCGCCTGATTTCTCGCAGGGCGACGGTGCCCGGCCTGTAGCGGTGGGGCTTCTTGACGCCTCCGGTGGCGGGCGCGCTCTTCCTCGCCGCCTTGGTGGCGAGCTGTTTGCGCGGCGCCTTTCCGCCGGTGGACTTGCGGGCCGTTTGCTTTGTGCGGGCCATGGCGGTAGCGTTGGCGGTAGCGGAGCGGCGTGCGTGGAGGTTAGGTGCGGCGCGGCGTCCGGTGCTGCCTTGACAACGGGCCCGCGCGTTTTTTTTTTTTTTTTTTTTTTTTTTTTTTTTTTTTTTTTTTTTTAGCACATTTCATTCCCTTCTCGGATGGAGAAGGGCGGGCTGTTATAGAGCATGCTTGGGCTCTTTTCAGCCAAGGGTTGTAGTTATGCTGTTTTGGCACAATTTATTGTTTTGGTTGCTGGGGTGCTGGGTAAGGGGTGCATATCTCCCAATTGGGAATTTATTTGCAGGAGTTTGTTGGGGACAGTTCCGGTATTCACCTTAGCGGCCAAGGAAAACCTGCAAAACCTGGCCAGAACTGCTTGTCATGGACCTTCTCTTTATTTTCCGTGACGGAGCCGCCATTGTAGTTGGCGCTGCCGTTCCCGGTGGGCAAGGGCGGCTTCGTGTTCCGCCTCTCGCTCTCTTCTTCTTCTTTCTTCTCTCACTCTGAGGTCCTCTACCTCTGGGGAGGGAGAACTCGGAGTGAGAGGTTTGCTGCTCGTTGTCGTCTCGATTTTGTGCAGCTTCCATGGAGACCTGGTGGGCTCCGTGGCTGCCACTTCGGTTTGCGTGCCGATGGACGCCGCATCCGTCGTCTCGGTTTGGGCGCTTCGATGGCGCTTGCACCGTTTGGACGACGTCTGGGTGCCCTCATCGACACGCACGTTGGCTTCTGTGGGGATGGTTGAGGCGCCGTCGGTGGTCTGACTGGCGCGGTTGATTACCATCCTCTTCTTCTTTGTGGTGGTGTCTTCGGTCTGCGTGGCCGCGGACGCGCTGGTGTGTGCCGTCGGCCCATCACATTGTAGGCGGAGAGCCAAGGCTTCCCTCAGCAGGTGGCAGGCAGCCTCCATCTCCGCGTGGAGAGCCATCCGGAAGCGTGACTCCGCTTCCTCCATCAGCGCGGCGATGTTGTCCACACCGCTGCTGCCTGCTGAGTGGCGTCCCTCCTGCTCGCGCGAGGGGCCCCCCCCACCACCTCTGCCACTGGCGGGTGGGGGGGCCGGCCGCGCGTTGTGGCGAGGCGCTGTTGCTTTGTTCGGCGTCTCGGGGGTTTCAGCGCTGGCGCGCTTCCGCCTCCTCCTTCTCCTCTTCTTCGTTGACGGCTTCTCGCGGCGGCCGTCTTCTTTGTGGGCAGAGAATGCCCGGCAGCCTCGCCAGCTGGCAACATGGTCGCCGCCACAGCGAACGCATGTTGGCTTGTCGTCTCGAAGCAAAGTGCACTCGCGGGTGTCGTGACCAACACCGCATTTGGCGCACTTCGCTTCGAAGCGGCAGTGCTTTGCCACGTGGCCCTCCCTCTGACACTTAAAACACTGAGGTTTCGTGTCGAGGTCGGGCGGAAGTGGCTCGATCTTCACGTCGAAACCTGCTAGGGTGGTTAGCCCGCAGATCCTCCGTGCTGCGCTTATATGCCCTCGGTTGCGCGTGGTGGGGGGAGGGCGGGCCAGAGTCTATATAGGGGGGCGGCGGGCGCGCTGGGCGCAGACCGTAGCCGACTCGCCAGCCGCTGCAGCTGCTGTTTGTGCACGTTTTGCTTTGCCCGAGGAAGGAAGGATGACAGGCCGCGGCAAGGGAGGAAAGGGGCTCGGCAAGGGTGGCGCCAAGCGGCACCGCAAGGTGTTGCGCGACAACATCCAGGGCATCACGAAGCCCGCCATCCGCCGCCTGGCTCGCAGGGGCGGCGTGAAGCGCATCTCTGGTCTGATCTACGAGGAGACCCGCGGGGTGCTGAAGGTGTTCCTGGAGAACGTGATCCGCGACGCGGTGACGTACACTGAGCACGCCAAGCGCAAGACTGTGACGGCCATGGACGTGGTGTACGCCCTGAAGAGGCAGGGGCGCACCCTGTACGGTTTCGGCGGTTAGGCTGCGTCGCAGCGGGCGCTGGCCTTCCCGCGGCCGTGCTTGTGGGTGGGAGAGACTAGAAAACGGCCCTTTTCAGGGCCACCACACTGTTCGGAAGTTGAAAAGTGCGAAAGAGTCTGTGTTGTTGTTGTTGTTGTTGCTGCGTGTGTGTGCGCTGTGTTGTTCGTTTGTTTGTTTGTTTGTTTGTTTGTTTGTTTCTTTCTTTCTTTCCGTTTGAGCGACGTGATGTGGCTGGGAGGGGAGAAGGAAAGGAAACGTGTCATGTGGCTGGCTGTGTGTGGAGCTGCTTCGTTTGTGTTTGTTATTGTGTGTCTTTGTATCGATCGCGACGGAGATGGCGGGCTGTGTGTTGTTGTGCGAGAGAGGCGGTAATTATTTGCTTGCGTGGTTTGGCTCTGTGTGTTTGCGGCGGCGTTGGGGTTTCCGAGGCAAGGCGTGTGGGCATAGGCGGCCGGATCAGCTGTTTCGTTCGTGTCGACGGCCGTTGCGCGCGGGAGTGGAGGGCGGTGTGTCGACACGCCTCCCTTTAACAATGGTCATTATTGCTGCCGTTGTCGTTTGGAAGGCGACTCTGCGACCGTGCAAAATGTGTGTGTGTGTGTGTGTGTGTGTGTGTGTGTGTGTGTGTGCGGGCTGTGTGGACGACAAGATGGCGGACGTGCGCCGGCGGCGGCTGTGCTGTGAAAGTGCAAAGTTGAAACAAAACAAGGTGCGGCGAGGACGACTGAAATTTTGCTTTGGACGTAGGTTTGTGTGGTGGCCCTGAAAAGGGCCGATTGTTGTGGGCCGGGCCGAGCCGAGCCGGCAAAGCGCGTTGCGTGCAGGGGAGCACGCGGCGCTGCGATTGCCTGGCCTCCTTTAGGCCTTCTTCTCGGTCTTCTTTGGCAGCAGGACGGCCTGGATGTTGGGTAGGACACCACCCTGTGCGATGGTGACGCCCGACAGGAGCTTGTTGAGCTCCTCGTCGTTGCGGATGGCAAGCTGCAGGTGGCGCGGGATGATGCGCGTCTTCTTGTTGTCGCGGGCCGCGTTTCCGGCCAGCTCGAGCACCTCAGCCGCGAGGTACTCCATGACGGCGGCGAGGTAGACGGGCGCCCCGGCGCCGACGCGCTCTGCGTAGTTTCCCTTGCGCAGGAGGCGGTGGATTCTGCCGACCGGGAACTGGAGCCCAGCCCTGCTTGAGCGGGACTTTGACTTGCCCTTGACTTTGCCTCCCTTTCCGCGTCCGGACATGGCGATGGGCTAGCGACGGTGCACACGAGAAGGAAACGAAAACGACCGGTGCGAGCGGCAGCGAGTCGAGCAGCGGAGTGCGTGCCGGCGCAGCCGGGGTGGGGGTGCTTTATGGGCTCGGGTGCGGCGGCCGGTTGCGCGCGCGCCCCATTGGTCGGCGGCCGCAACAGGGCGAGCTGGTAAAGGTGCGGCGGCGGCTGGCGGCGGGTGCCACTGTGTGGGGAGACGCTGACTAGAGCGGAGCGCTTGCTACTGGTGTTGCTGCTGCCGCCGTACGTTGGTTCGAGATGCCGCCCAAGACTAGCGGGAAGGCCGCCAAGAAGGCTGGCAAGGCGCAGAAGAACATTTCGAAGGGCGACAAGAAGAAGAAGCGCAAGAGGAAGGAGAGCTATGCCATCTACATCTACAAGGTGCTGAAGCAGGTGCACCCTGACACGGGCATCTCGTCGAAGGCGATGAGCATCATGAACAGCTTCGTGAACGACATTTTCGAGCGCATTGCGGCCGAGGCTTCTCGCCTGGCGCACTACAACAAGCGCTCGACCATCACGTCCCGCGAGATCCAGACCGCTGTGCGGCTGTTGCTGCCTGGCGAGCTGGCCAAGCACGCCGTGAGCGAGGGCACGAAGGCGGTGACCAAGTACACGAGCTCCAAGTAAGGAGGTGGCTCTGGAACGGAAGGAAGGATGGAGAGAGAATGCTCCTCCGTTGCGAGAGCGGCAAAACGGCCCTTTTCAGGGCCACCAACTTGCCTTTTGCGGGAAGGGCGGAATTGTTGTTGTTGTTTGTGTGGACGGCTGTGATGTATGTGTGCATTTTGATTGTGGGTGGGGGGGCGCGTCAAAGCGTGTTGCGCGGGGTACGGCCACGAGGTTGGTCGCCGTGGCGTGGAATGGTGGCACGCCTCGTTGGCGTGGTTTTTGACCCATTTGGTGTTGTTGGTGTGTGTGTTACCTGTCTGCGAGGGGGGACAGTGCGATCGCCGACTTTTGTGTCACCGTAACGACGGCCGTTTGCGGGTTTGTTTTTTGCACATCATACATGGCGAGGGTGAAATGTGAAATGTTGTTTTTTTTTGTGGTTTTTGTTTGCCGCCCACTATTCCCTTTGCTGTACGCCGAGTTTGACAATGGTGCGACGTAACTGCAGCGTGGAGGTGTGTGAGTGACGTTGAAATGAACGTGCCATGAAGACGCATTGTTGTTGCATTGTACTGTACGTGTACGGCGACACGCACGATGATGTACCATTCGACTCTGATTTTTGATAGCCGTGTCTGACTGATTGCGTACGACGCACGCACACCGATGTCGTCATTCAAGATGCACGCGTGTCCAGTGCAGTACAGTAAGCGCGACGCTAGACGACGGCGGCGGCGGCGGCGGCCGTTTTTGGCGAATGTCTGTACACGTGTTTGTCTGTGTCCATCCGGTATGTATTTGTTTGTTTGAAAGTGTTTTGTGTGTCGGTGACGTGGTCCGATCCGTCGCCCCCCTGAGTAACTGTCGATCGGCGCGATAGACCGGCGTCACGCAACTGAACCGAAGTCGTGGGCACACCCGTCATACTGTTGTACACCGTCGCGCTGAGAACGGTAACGACAGGTTGACTTTGATCGGTCGAATGTCTGGGCAGAACGTGAGGAAGGAGGCAAGAGTGCAGGAGGAAAGGACAGAGGGGGGGGGGCAAAAGAGAGAGGAAGGGAAAAAGGGGAGAAACGCATTCGTAGAGCAACGGAACGTTCCCGTGTCGGAGGCGTATTGGAGCCGCACTGAAATGCGTTTAACGGCGGCGCGGCTGCAAGTGTCTGCCGTGGTGAACGTTACCTTTGACGGCTGCATTGGCCTTTGCTTTTTGCTTTTGCTTTCGCTTTCGCTTTCCCGGTTGTACGTAACGTTTGTTGGTATGGTTGGTTCTGAGGAAGAGTGTGTGACAGTGCCGTGCCGTCCATGTTCGTGTGCCCTCCCATTGTGTGTATGCTATTGTCTGTGTACTTGAATGATGTATGTAGGTGTTAGTGGACGTGTTTTACCAGTGGGGGGAAATGGATCGTCGATAGTTGGCGTCACTCTGTCACGGTCGAGATGACGCACCCTCCGTACAGAAAGGTGTCGGGAAAGTGTGTGTGTGTGTGTGTGTGTGTGTGTGTGTGTGTGTGTGTGTGTGTGTGCGTGCGTGCGTCCGTGAATTGGCAGTGTTTGGAGGTGGGCGTGCCCTGCATGTGGCCCGGAAGGCTGTTCGTTTGGCGGTAGTGTTGTGTGGACAGGGGAGGGGCATGCGTAACGCTGCTGGCATGGCATTTCGGGAGATGGGAGGGGGCAAACGAGGAAACGAGGAGCGGCGGCCAAAGACGGGACGGGGAGGGGCGCGGTGTGGGTGGCTTGCGCCTGTGCTCGGCGTTGTGGTTTGTGCAAAAGAGGAGGAGAAAAACAATGAGTTGCCAGGGAGGGGAGCGGTGTTGTGTTGTGGTTGTCGTGGTGTAGCCGCAGACGCGGCTGTCAGTGAACGTGGCGAGACGGACGGATGCGCGGAGGGGCGGGGGCGGCGCATTTCGCCGGTGCCGTGCCGTGCCGTGCCATGCCATGCCTGAAAGCCGCGTGGTCGCTGTGTTGTTGGTGGCGTGGGGGCGAGGAGAGTACCGTACGGGTGTGCTTGTGCGCCGGAAATGGCACACTGCGCCTGCCCGTCTTGGAGGCTGATGGCTGTGGTGTGGAAATGGGGCGCGGTGATGTTGAAGCAGTTGAAGAACAGAAAAGAAACCAAGAAGAAAACGGAAGGCGTGATGCGGCGGTGGTGGTGAGAGCGGGAAAAACAAAACAAAACAAAAAAAAAGAAAGAAAAAAAAACAACAAGAAAAAAGAAGGAAAAACAACAAGAAACAAAAAAAGAAAACAAAAAGTCTATCAATATTAAAATGTAAATGGAAATGGAAATGGAAATGGACCCAGGTATAACCTCCCTGCACAAATAGCAGAGAGTCCGATGATAATAAAAATGTGCCAGAATGTTAACGTCCCTACAAAACAAACCCAACGATAATATTAATGAAAGAATGAACCGTATGTAACATTGCAACAGACATAATGGAACCTGATAAATTGTATAAGGGCAGCAGCGTTGACCTTTGGCCCTGTATTCAGAATAAAAAGAGCCAAAGATCGTTACCCCAATGAAAAAGACACTGAAACACGTATGTAACATAGCAGCGATGGCGAGACATTGTAGCATCTGTGACCAGAGAGTTTGCGCTGGACCGCGCGAGTGTTGCGAGCGGTTCTCAGTCAGTCAGTCAGTCAGTCAGTCAGTCAGTCAGTCGTTGCGAGTCTGTAGCTCTGTCTAGTTGAGGGCTGTACTCTGTCAGTAGTCGTCGCGTGCAGTACGCTAATAGTCGTCATGCAGAGCGGTCGGTCAGTAGTAGCAGCCGAGTGCGGTTGTGTGATGTAGGCGGTCGGCAACACTGGTCAAGATGGTGAAGGAGGTATACTGTTAATTAATATAATCATTAGATAATGAAAAATTATATTTATTGTAATTAATTCTCCAACAAGTTCCCCAAAAATAATTTTTATTTCAAAAGCATTTTTCAAAAATGTAATGTTTTATTGAACTAAAGAGTTCGTTGCACTTCCCATTTCATTCCACTTCTTTGAAGAAAAATTTCACTAAAATCACAAAAAAAGAGAATATTATTATTTGCAATGCAGTTCCTCCAAGCGCTGCGCAACAACAAGAGCAGAAATGTGACATCCATTTATTCTGAGGTAAGACTTTAATTCTGATTGTTTTGCACAGGGCCAAAGACCGATATTTCGGCTCAATTGAAGTTTCTTGTCACTGAACGGACTTTAAATGTTGTGAAGAATTTATATTTGAGTCGGATTGCGAATTTCACATTTTTGTTGCCATTTTCAATACCTCTCATTGTGGGCGAGGTTACAATTAGCGCAATGTCCATTAGCATCCGTAAATAACATTGTCCATTATTTTAAATTTTGCGGGGAGGTTACAACACACAAAAAAAAAAAAAAAAACAAAAAAGTTGCATTTATATCCGCTCCTCAATTGTAGATACCCCTTACACAGCTGTGTGCAATGAATGAGTGCTGGCTGGTAATTAATTGCACTCCTTGGAGGGAAATGCCATAGGAAGTAGTCTTTAAAAAGTGAATGTTTTTCGTTAAAAGACAAAAGTTGCTTTAGAAAAAAGTAATAGTGGGGCTTTTGTTGTTGAACAAAATAAGTACAATGAACATACGTTATCAGATTTGCGCAATGCAGCTTCACACTACCTTTTGATTATAACACAATATACTATACATCGTCCCGAACCGTGACCAGAGTCGCGAGACGAGCAGAGCACGCCGCCGACGCCCGCTCAGTACAACCGTCCACCCGCTACTACTGTCGACCGACTACTACCTCTCCCGACTCGCGCTACAATATATATAACAACTGTTCCTGGCGACCCGGTGCGTGCCACTACTGTCGTCTGGCGCGGTCCAAGCGCCGACTAGCAACGATAAATAACTCTCTGGTCAGACAGAGATGCTGTCATGCCTCGCCATCGCTCTGGTAACGAATACATACGTGTTGCAGCGTGCGTACCACCGGAACACGCAGTGGCGGAGCCAAAGACTGTGTTGTCGAGGTCGAGTGCGAGCGGGAAGAGAGGCAGCGTCGGCACGGAGATGCAAGCGAGCGAGACGCACGGGGGCTGCGGCGTGGCGCGTTTGCGGTCGGCGCCTTTGGTGGCAACGGCCGGGACAAGCAGCGGTGTATGGTGTGGTGCGGGGCGGACAGGGGCGGCGGTGGACGGGGAGGAGGCGGCGCGACGACGGCATGGGGGCGAAAACGGGACGGGGGACGGCGGATGTTGAGAGGCGTCACGCGCGGACAGGACACAGGACACAGACACAGAGACACACAGATTGGAAAGGGAGGGTGCGCGGTAGTAGTTGGGAATGTGCGTACCGTGCGGGATGGGAGTGGGCGAGGAACACGGTCGTGGCCCCTGTTTGTGGGTGCGTGTGATGACGTCGGTGTGTTGTGGGAAGGGAAGGTGCTGTGGCGGCGGCGCGTAATGGGCGTAGGCCGAAAAGAGAAAGGAACGTGGGCAGTGTGTTGGCAAGCGTCGGTTCGACTGCGACGTTGATGGGCAGGGCAAGGTTAATGGTGGTAGGAGTAGGCGTGTGGGCGCAAAAAATCTGCCGCTGCAGGCGGTGCCGTAACCGCCATGGGGCGGGAAGGAGAGAGGGCCAAAGAAAGAAAGAAAGAAGAAAACAAAATAAAAAAAAAAAAAGGAGGGGGGGGGGGCGAAAGGAAGGCAGGAAGGACAAGAGGCGAGGCGACGGCTTGCTTTGTGTATCGGTCGGTCTCTGGCTATGCTTCGTTTTCTGCAGCAGGGTCGGTGCGCGGCGTGGCTCGCGGCAGTGGGAACGCCTGGCGGCTGGACGGCCAGCAATGCGGTTGGATGGGCGGCCACAGCACCGCACCTGTGCCCGAGGAGGAGACGCTGGCGGCGGGCCCTGAGGTGAGGCCGGCTCGGCTCGGCTGGGGCTGTGGATGTGTAGGTGTGCGCCGCTGCTGCAACAACGAGTAAAACGCGAGAAGAAGGGATGGCGGTAGAGAGAAAAAAAAAAAAAAGGTCGTGTTGTGTTGATGCGCAGGCAGACGCGTACAGAGAGACGAGCCCGGTCTGCAGCAGGGTGTGGCCGTGCCGAGTGCAGAGCAGCGGCGGCTCGGTTCGGTTCGGTTCGGCCCGGCGGGCCGCGCTGTTGTCGCGGACGTGAGCGCCCCCTGGCGGGTGGCCGGAGGCGGCGCGGCGTGTTGGACGTGTGGCTGGTGGCAGTGCACAATTTGCGAGTGGCTGGCGGTGTGGCGTGGCGGTTGGCGCGTCGGGCGGCGGAGAGGGAGAGAGAGGAGAGGTATGTGTTGCGGGCGCCCTTTGCTGCGCTGCGTCGTTGCGTGTGCCGTACAGGGCGGGCGCTTGTCGACTGTGTGGGCGGTGTGGCGAATTGGCGTGAAACGGCTGCCGAGAGGTGTGTGGTAGCGAGCCGGTCGGTGTCAGTGCGAAGGGGAATGTGCGTGCGTTTGGCGGTTTCGGTGTGCTTTTTGCGGCGTGAGAGTGGGAATTAGTGGGGCCGGCTGTTGTGTTTGTTCCTTGTGTCTTGTGTCGTGTAGGTAGCTTGATGGCAACGTGGAAGGACGCCGGTTTCGTTTCGAGCCTTGCGTGTGGTTGTCGACGTTGACTGGTTGGCGTGTGCCGATGCACGTGCATGTGTGGGTCGCGAGTGCGTTTTTGGCTGGCTGTGTGTGTGTGTGTGTTTTGGGGGGGAAGGGGGAGGCGGTGGTGAAAGTGCAGTCGTTGCCACGGGCGTCGTCGGGTCGGGTGGGGCTGGGGCTGTGCGTCGTGGCGGAAAGGTGGTAGGTTGCGGGAAGCGAGCCCGTCGTTGACGGTGTCGCGTGAGTTGTGAATCGAGTGGGGCGCGGGGCGCGGGGCGCGGGACAGGAGCAGCGTGCCGCTGCGTCGTGGTCGTCAGCAGAGGCTGTGCGTGTGCTTGTCCTTTTTGTGGGCGGTTCGTGCGAGGCGTTTTTGTTTTGTGTTGCCCTAGTTGTTAGTTTATTTTGTTTGTGTTTGTTATTTTGAGACGACGACTGGTTGGTGGCGTGCGCGCGAAGTGGCGGTGTGCGCTTCCCGTGTCGTTTGTGTTGTTTTTTTTTTGTTTTTGTTTTTGTGTGTTTTTTTTTGCACTGGGCCCCGGGGGGTGGGTGGGTGCGTGCGTGTGTGTCGATTGCCGGCTGGCGAAAGGTGCGCCATCGGCGGGGTGGGTCGCCGGCACGAGTAGAGGCGGCGGCGTTGTTGCTGTTGTTGTGTGGTGTTTGTTTTGTTCGGCTGTGTCGGCGAGCTGTGTTGCGGTGCGTGTGAATGGTGGTGCAAAAGTGCTGGCGTTGGGGCTGCGACTGCGACGGCGGCGAGCCGCGGGCGCGCATGATAGTGATGTTGTGAACAGCGGCTGTGTACGGTAGTGGTGTTGTTGTAGCACGACGTGCATCCGGGCCGGCGCGGAAAGCGCAGTTGCGGGCGGTTGCCCTTCGGTGCCAGCCATGTCGCGTGAGCGGCGGGTTGCTGTGGTGTCGACACGTGGTGCTCTGGGTTGTTGTGTGGTGCCCTTTGGCCGGTGGGGGTGGTTCGCGTGCGTCTCGTTCGCGCTCGGTATCTGGTCGTGGTCGTGCTGCTCCCCCGTCTGTCGGCGGTTTTCGACGTCGTCTGTACGTTTTTGTCCGTTTGCGGCGGTGCCTGCCGACGTCGTCCCGTCGCGACCTTTCAACCGAAAGTGTGGCGCCCGAAGGTGAACGAACGTAACCCTGACCTCGGCGCTTTACGCTGAGCCGAGCGAACCGAACCGAACCTAACCTGTGGTGTGGTGAGGTGAGCTCAGCCTGTGAGCCCCAAACGTCTACGTAAGGTAAGCTGTCCGGCGGCTCACGCCTCACGTTTTGAACGCTTTTTTAACCTACGTTTGACGCTTCTTAACCTAGCACTGACCCCTTAACCTAACGTGTAACGTAACCTAACGTAACCTAACCTAACCTAACCTAACCTAACCTAACCTCTGACGCCTGACGTGTTTGAATGCTTAACCTAAGTTTGACGCTTAACCTAACCCAAGTCCCCTTAACCTAACCCACGTCCACCTAACCTAACCGAACCTAACCTAGACGTGTAAACGTAATGTGTAACGCGCAACGTGTAAGGTCGGCTGTCGTGTGTGCTGACGGCAGATTGGGTTGGTCTGTAGATTCGGATTGCGGTTTGCCTCGGTCGAGGGGTTGGGTCGGAAGCGGCGAGGGGCGGCGGCGCCTGTTGCGCAGGCGGCGTCCGTTTGCGGCGGGCAATTGTTGAGAAACGGCTGTGAATGTTGGCGGGCGAGAGGAGGAGGACGGCGCGCGATGTGGCCCGACGGCTGCGGGCCGATCGGGAAACGGCGGGAGGGCGACGGAAGGCGATGGGGCGGCGGAGGCGCGTTTGCACGGCCGTCATCGCCGCACGCCTCGGCTTGTGTGGCTGTGGCGCCGGCCGCGCTGGCCGGGCTGCCGCGGCGACGGTGTGGGAGTTTTGCCGAAGGTTTGGCCATTGTGGCGGGTCGTCGGCTGGGGCTGTGGGGGCGGCATTTGGGCGGGGGCGGCGATTCTCGGCGGGCCGACCCAGGCTGTAGCGCGCGGTAGCTGCAGTTTGGCCGTGGTTTGCGGCGCTGCCGTGGCGACTGGTTGGCGACTGTGGTGTGGCTGTGTGTAGCCCCATCCTCGGTGGTTTGAAAGGCGCGGGCGGTTGTGGCGCAGCTTTGGGGCTGCTCCGCACAGGCTGTCGGACGTTGGGCGGTAGCAAGCGCGGGAGGCGCGGCGCGGCGGCGCGCAGAGTGGCGGCCGCTCTCTCGGCCGTCCGCGCCCGCCCGCGACACTGGCTGGGCCCTTGTGATTCTCTGCTCTGCTCTGCCGTGCTGTGCTGTGCTTGCGTGCCTGCCGTCCCGCTCGCTCTCGCTCTCGCTCTCGCTGTGTGTTACGCGCGTCGTCGAAATGGCAGATCAGGCGGCTACGAACGAGACTGCTGCGGCACCCGCCGCCACCGGCACTACGAAGAAGGCCAAGTCTGCGTCGTCTGCGAAGAAGCCGCGCGCCAAGCCTGCGCACCCGCGCACCTCTGAGATGGTGACGGCCGCCATCAAGAGTCTGAAGGAGCGCGGCGGGTCGTCGCTGCAGGCGATCAAGAAGTACATAGCCGCGCACTACAAGCTGGACGCGGAGAAGCTGGCGCCGTTTATCAAGAAGTACCTCAAGTCGGCCGTCGTGGCGGGCGAGCTGGTGCAGACGAAGGGGAAGGGCGCGTCCGGCTCGTTCAAGCTTGCCGGCGCCGGCGGCGGGGGGGCGGCCGAGGGCGGCAAGGCTCGTGCTGGCGGTGCCAAGAAGAAGCGCGCCGCTCCGGCCAGCAAGGAGAAGAAGGGCGCCCGTGCGGCCGGCGCAAAGAAGGCTGGTGGCGTGAAGGCGGCGACCGGTCGGAAGGCGGGCGCCGCCAAGAAGGCGTCTGCGGCGTCGGCCGCTCCCGCGGGTGCGAAGAAGGCGGCTGCGGCCAAGCCGGCCAAGGCCAAGTCGCCGTCGAAGGCGAAGAAGGCCGCCAAGGTTCCGACGAAGAAGCCGAAGGCGCCGCGCCCGAAGAAGGCGACGACGCCGTCTAAGGCGAAGGCTTCGCCCAAGAAGAAGAAGTAGAGTAGAGTAGAGGAGAAAGAGATGGGAAAGGAAGGGTTTGGCGCTTGACCCCGTCGTCCCCACCCCCCGTCGTCGTCTAGTGGCGCGCAAGAGACGCGCGGCCCAAAACGGCCCTTCTCAGGGCCATCAAAGCACGTCGGGGAAGGTTTTGATTGTCGTGTTGCGTTTGGTGTGGGTGTCTGTCTGTATGCCCGTGGGGATGCTGTTTGCGTGCCGTGGTGGTTTGATTGCGGGGGTCGGTGGCGGGTGTGGGCGGCGGTAGCGGTAAGCGGTGTTGTTGTTGTCGTGGTTGATTGTCGCCGTGTTTGTGGCGGCGGCCGACGGTTGGTTTTCTGTCACGTTGTTTTGTTTGAATACGTTGGTTGGCTTGCCTGCGTTCGTTCTTCTCGGATGTGTGTCTTGTCTAGTCGTGTCTGGTCTTTGTTTTGTTTCTTTGTGTGTGTTATGTTTTGCAACGGGGGGCACGTTGAGATGTGGAAGGAGTCGGCGGGGATTTCGGTGGCGTGTAGAGCGAGCGAGCGCGCCTGCCTGGCCGTTGGCCGTCGGAGTGGAGTGCGGGTTTTTTTTGTTTTCGAAACGAAAGCGGCGGCCGGCCAGCCACCCGTGCGGTGTGACGTCGGCCGTTGGGTATTGTGCGCTTTGAGCGCCGGGGAGGGATGATGTGTGATTGTTGCGCGCTGCTAGCAGGCAGGCAGAGTGAGCGGGTGTGTGTGGCGGACGGACGGGAAGTGGTGGTTTTTGTTTTTGGGTTGCGGGGCGAGAGGCAGGCGACCGACAAAGTTTGCTCGCGACGGAGAGATGTTAGTGGCCCTGAAAAGGGCCGTTTTTGTTTGTGCGGTGCGGTGCCGCGGCGCGGTTTAGGCGCGCTCGCCGCGGATGCGGCGCGCGAGCTGGATGTCCTTGGGCATGATGGTGACGCGCTTGGCGTGGATTGCGCACAGGTTGGTGTCTTCGAAGAGGCCGACGAGGTAGGCCTCGCTGGCCTCCTGCAGGGCCATGACTGCGGAGCTCTGGAAGCGCAGGTCGGTCTTGAAGTCCTGGGCGATCTCGCGCACTAGGCGCTGGAATGGCAGCTTGCGGATGAGCAGCTCTGTGCTCTTCTGGTAGCGCCTGATTTCTCGCAGGGCGACGGTGCCCGGCCTGTAGCGGTGGGGCTTCTTGACGCCTCCGGTGGCGGGCGCGCTCTTCCTCGCCGCCTTGGTGGCGAGCTGTTTGCGCGGCGCCTTTCCGCCGGTGGACTTGCGGGCCGTTTGCTTTGTGCGGGCCATGGCGGTAGCGTTGGCGGTAGCGGAGCGGCGTGCGTGGAGGTTAGGTGCGGCGCGGCGTCCGGTGCTGCCTTGACAACGGGCCCGCGCGCCTCCGTGCTGCGCTTATATGCCCTCGGTTGCGCGTGGTGGGGGGAGGGCGGGCCAGAGTCTATATAGGGGGGCGGCGGGCGCGCTGGGCGCAGACCGTAGCCGACTCGCCAGCCGCTGCAGCTGCTGTTTGTGCACGTTTTGCTTTGCCCGAGGAAGGAAGGATGACAGGCCGCGGCAAGGGAGGAAAGGGGCTCGGCAAGGGTGGCGCCAAGCGGCACCGCAAGGTGTTGCGCGACAACATCCAGGGCATCACGAAGCCCGCCATCCGCCGCCTGGCTCGCAGGGGCGGCGTGAAGCGCATCTCTGGTCTGATCTACGAGGAGACCCGCGGGGTGCTGAAGGTGTTCCTGGAGAACGTGATCCGCGACGCGGTGACGTACACTGAGCACGCCAAGCGCAAGACTGTGACGGCCATGGACGTGGTGTACGCCCTGAAGAGGCAGGGGCGCACCCTGTACGGTTTCGGCGGTTAGGCTGCGTCGCAGCGGGCGCTGGCCTTCCCGCGGCCGTGCTTGTGGGTGGGAGAGACTAGAAAACGGCCCTTTTCAGGGCCACCACACTGTTCGGAAGTTGAAAAGTGCGAAAGAGTCTGTGTTGTTGTTGTTGTTGTTGCTGCGTGTGTGTGCGCTGTGTTGTTCGTTTGTTTGTTTGTTTGTTTGTTTGTTTGTTTCTTTCTTTCTTTCCGTTTGAGCGACGTGATGTGGCTGGGAGGGGAGAAGGAAAGGAAACGTGTCATGTGGCTGGCTGTGTGTGGAGCTGCTTCGTTTGTGTTTGTTATTGTGTGTCTTTGTATCGATCGCGACGGAGATGGCGGGCTGTGTGTTGTTGTGCGAGAGAGGCGGTAATTATTTGCTTGCGTGGTTTG
The DNA here is from genome assembly GCF_021461385.2 of Schistocerca piceifrons. Lineage (NCBI taxonomy): Eukaryota > Metazoa > Arthropoda > Insecta > Orthoptera > Acrididae > Schistocerca > Schistocerca piceifrons. Next base: position 6,966 of record NW_025727220.1, on the reverse strand, counting down.
GCTCTGTGTGTTTGCGGCGGCGTTGGGGTTTCCGAGGCAAGGCGTGTGGGCATAGGCGGCCGGATCAGCTGTTTCGTTCGTGTCGACGGCCGTTGCGCGCGGGAGTGGAGGGCGGTGTGTCGACACGCCTCCCTTTAACAATGGTCATTATTGCTGCCGTTGTCGTTTGGAAGGCGACTCTGCGACCGTGCAAAATGTGTGTGTGTGTGTGTGTGTGTGTGTGTGTGTGTGTGTGTGCGGGCTGTGTGGACGACAAGATGGCGGACGTGCGCCGGCGGCGGCTGTGCTGTGAAAGTGCAAAGTTGAAACAAAACAAGGTGCGGCGAGGACGACTGAAATTTTGCTTTGGACGTAGGTTTGTGTGGTGGCCCTGAAAAGGGCCGATTGTTGTGGGCCGGGCCGAGCCGAGCCGGCAAAGCGCGTTGCGTGCAGGGGAGCACGCGGCGCTGCGATTGCCTGGCCTCCTTTAGGCCTTCTTCTCGGTCTTCTTTGGCAGCAGGACGGCCTGGATGTTGGGTAGGACACCACCCTGTGCGATGGTGACGCCCGACAGGAGCTTGTTGAGCTCCTCGTCGTTGCGGATGGCAAGCTGCAGGTGGCGCGGGATGATGCGCGTCTTCTTGTTGTCGCGGGCCGCGTTTCCGGCCAGCTCGAGCACCTCAGCCGCGAGGTACTCCATGACGGCGGCGAGGTAGACGGGCGCCCCGGCGCCGACGCGCTCTGCGTAGTTTCCCTTGCGCAGGAGGCGGTGGATTCTGCCGACCGGGAACTGGAGCCCAGCCCTGCTTGAGCGGGACTTTGACTTGCCCTTGACTTTGCCTCCCTTTCCGCGTCCGGACATGGCGATGGGCTAGCGACGGTGCACACGAGAAGGAAACGAAAACGACCGGTGCGAGCGGCAGCGAGTCGAGCAGCGGAGTGCGTGCCGGCGCAGCCGGGGTGGGGGTGCTTTATGGGCTCGGGTGCGGCGGCCGGTTGCGCGCGCGCCCCATTGGTCGGCGGCCGCAACAGGGCGAGCTGGTAAAGGTGCGGCGGCGGCTGGCGGCGGGTGCCACTGTGTGGGGAGACGCTGACTAGAGCGGAGCGCTTGCTACTGGTGTTGCTGCTGCCGCCGTACGTTGGTTCGAGATGCCGCCCAAGACTAGCGGGAAGGCCGCCAAGAAGGCTGGCAAGGCGCAGAAGAACATTTCGAAGGGCGACAAGAAGAAGAAGCGCAAGAGGAAGGAGAGCTATGCCATCTACATCTACAAGGTGCTGAAGCAGGTGCACCCTGACACGGGCATCTCGTCGAAGGCGATGAGCATCATGAACAGCTTCGTGAACGACATTTTCGAGCGCATTGCGGCCGAGGCTTCTCGCCTGGCGCACTACAACAAGCGCTCGACCATCACGTCCCGCGAGATCCAGACCGCTGTGCGGCTGTTGCTGCCTGGCGAGCTGGCCAAGCACGCCGTGAGCGAGGGCACGAAGGCGGTGACCAAGTACACGAGCTCCAAGTAAGGAGGTGGCTCTGGAACGGAAGGAAGGATGGAGAGAGAATGCTCCTCCGTTGCGAGAGCGGCAAAACGGCCCTTTTCAGGGCCACCAACTTGCCTTTTGCGGGAAGGGCGGAATTGTTGTTGTTGTTTGTGTGGACGGCTGTGATGTATGTGTGCATTTTGATTGTGGGTGGGGGGGCGCGTCAAAGCGTGTTGCGCGGGGTACGGCCACGAGGTTGGTCGCCGTGGCGTGGAATGGTGGCACGCCTCGTTGGCGTGGTTTTTGACCCATTTGGTGTTGTTGGTGTGTGTGTTACCTGTCTGCGAGGGGGGACAGTGCGATCGCCGACTTTTGTGTCACCGTAACGACGGCCGTTTGCGGGTTTGTTTTTTGCACATCATACATGGCGAGGGTGAAATGTGAAATGTTGTTTTTTTTTGTGGTTTTTGTTTGCCGCCCACTATTCCCTTTGCTGTACGCCGAGTTTGACAATGGTGCGACGTAACTGCAGCGTGGAGGTGTGTGAGTGACGTTGAAATGAACGTGCCATGAAGACGCATTGTTGTTGCATTGTACTGTACGTGTACGGCGACACGCACGATGATGTACCATTCGACTCTGATTTTTGATAGCCGTGTCTGACTGATTGCGTACGACGCACGCACACCGATGTCGTCATTCAAGATGCACGCGTGTCCAGTGCAGTACAGTAAGCGCGACGCTAGACGACGGCGGCGGCGGCGGCGGCCGTTTTTGGCGAATGTCTGTACACGTGTTTGTCTGTGTCCATCCGGTATGTATTTGTTTGTTTGAAAGTGTTTTGTGTGTCGGTGACGTGGTCCGATCCGTCGCCCCCCTGAGTAACTGTCGATCGGCGCGATAGACCGGCGTCACGCAACTGAACCGAAGTCGTGGGCACACCCGTCATACTGTTGTACACCGTCGCGCTGAGAACGGTAACGACAGGTTGACTTTGATCGGTCGAATGTCTGGGCAGAACGTGAGGAAGGAGGCAAGAGTGCAGGAGGAAAGGACAGAGGGGGGGGGGCAAAAGAGAGAGGAAGGGAAAAAGGGGAGAAACGCATTCGTAGAGCAACGGAACGTTCCCGTGTCGGAGGCGTATTGGAGCCGCACTGAAATGCGTTTAACGGCGGCGCGGCTGCAAGTGTCTGCCGTGGTGAACGTTACCTTTGACGGCTGCATTGGCCTTTGCTTTTTGCTTTTGCTTTCGCTTTCGCTTTCCCGGTTGTACGTAACGTTTGTTGGTATGGTTGGTTCTGAGGAAGAGTGTGTGACAGTGCCGTGCCGTCCATGTTCGTGTGCCCTCCCATTGTGTGTATGCTATTGTCTGTGTACTTGAATGATGTATGTAGGTGTTAGTGGACGTGTTTTACCAGTGGGGGGAAATGGATCGTCGATAGTTGGCGTCACTCTGTCACGGTCGAGATGACGCACCCTCCGTACAGAAAGGTGTCGGGAAAGTGTGTGTGTGTGTGTGTGTGTGTGTGTGTGTGTGTGTGTGTGTGTGTGCGTGCGTGCGTCCGTGAATTGGCAGTGTTTGGAGGTGGGCGTGCCCTGCATGTGGCCCGGAAGGCTGTTCGTTTGGCGGTAGTGTTGTGTGGACAGGGGAGGGGCATGCGTAACGCTGCTGGCATGGCATTTCGGGAGATGGGAGGGGGCAAACGAGGAAACGAGGAGCGGCGGCCAAAGACGGGACGGGGAGGGGCGCGGTGTGGGTGGCTTGCGCCTGTGCTCGGCGTTGTGGTTTGTGCAAAAGAGGAGGAGAAAAACAATGAGTTGCCAGGGAGGGGAGCGGTGTTGTGTTGTGGTTGTCGTGGTGTAGCCGCAGACGCGGCTGTCAGTGAACGTGGCGAGACGGACGGATGCGCGGAGGGGCGGGGGCGGCGCATTTCGCCGGTGCCGTGCCGTGCCGTGCCATGCCATGCCTGAAAGCCGCGTGGTCGCTGTGTTGTTGGTGGCGTGGGGGCGAGGAGAGTACCGTACGGGTGTGCTTGTGCGCCGGAAATGGCACACTGCGCCTGCCCGTCTTGGAGGCTGATGGCTGTGGTGTGGAAATGGGGCGCGGTGATGTTGAAGCAGTTGAAGAACAGAAAAGAAACCAAGAAGAAAACGGAAGGCGTGATGCGGCGGTGGTGGTGAGAGCGGGAAAAACAAAACAAAACAAAAAAAAAGAAAGAAAAAAAAACAACAAGAAAAAAGAAGGAAAAACAACAAGAAACAAAAAAAGAAAACAAAAAGTCTATCAATATTAAAATGTAAATGGAAATGGAAATGGAAATGGACCCAGGTATAACCTCCCTGCACAAATAGCAGAGAGTCCGATGATAATAAAAATGTGCCAGAATGTTAACGTCCCTACAAAACAAACCCAACGATAATATTAATGAAAGAATGAACCGTATGTAACATTGCAACAGACATAATGGAACCTGATAAATTGTATAAGGGCAGCAGCGTTGACCTTTGGCCCTGTATTCAGAATAAAAAGAGCCAAAGATCGTTACCCCAATGAAAAAGACACTGAAACACGTATGTAACATAGCAGCGATGGCGAGACATTGTAGCATCTGTGACCAGAGAGTTTGCGCTGGACCGCGCGAGTGTTGCGAGCGGTTCTCAGTCAGTCAGTCAGTCAGTCAGTCAGTCAGTCAGTCGTTGCGAGTCTGTAGCTCTGTCTAGTTGAGGGCTGTACTCTGTCAGTAGTCGTCGCGTGCAGTACGCTAATAGTCGTCATGCAGAGCGGTCGGTCAGTAGTAGCAGCCGAGTGCGGTTGTGTGATGTAGGCGGTCGGCAACACTGGTCAAGATGGTGAAGGAGGTATACTGTTAATTAATATAATCATTAGATAATGAAAAATTATATTTATTGTAATTAATTCTCCAACAAGTTCCCCAAAAATAATTTTTATTTCAAAAGCATTTTTCAAAAATGTAATGTTTTATTGAACTAAAGAGTTCGTTGCACTTCCCATTTCATTCCACTTCTTTGAAGAAAAATTTCACTAAAATCACAAAAAAAGAGAATATTATTATTTGCAATGCAGTTCCTCCAAGCGCTGCGCAACAACAAGAGCAGAAATGTGACATCCATTTATTCTGAGGTAAGACTTTAATTCTGATTGTTTTGCACAGGGCCAAAGACCGATATTTCGGCTCAATTGAAGTTTCTTGTCACTGAACGGACTTTAAATGTTGTGAAGAATTTATATTTGAGTCGGATTGCGAATTTCACATTTTTGTTGCCATTTTCAATACCTCTCATTGTGGGCGAGGTTACAATTAGCGCAATGTCCATTAGCATCCGTAAATAACATTGTCCATTATTTTAAATTTTGCGGGGAGGTTACAACACACAAAAAAAAAAAAAAAAACAAAAAAGTTGCATTTATATCCGCTCCTCAATTGTAGATACCCCTTACACAGCTGTGTGCAATGAATGAGTGCTGGCTGGTAATTAATTGCACTCCTTGGAGGGAAATGCCATAGGAAGTAGTCTTTAAAAAGTGAATGTTTTTCGTTAAAAGACAAAAGTTGCTTTAGAAAAAAGTAATAGTGGGGCTTTTGTTGTTGAACAAAATAAGTACAATGAACATACGTTATCAGATTTGCGCAATGCAGCTTCACACTACCTTTTGATTATAACACAATATACTATACATCGTCCCGAACCGTGACCAGAGTCGCGAGACGAGCAGAGCACGCCGCCGACGCCCGCTCAGTACAACCGTCCACCCGCTACTACTGTCGACCGACTACTACCTCTCCCGACTCGCGCTACAATATATATAACAACTGTTCCTGGCGACCCGGTGCGTGCCACTACTGTCGTCTGGCGCGGTCCAAGCGCCGACTAGCAACGATAAATAACTCTCTGGTCAGACAGAGATGCTGTCATGCCTCGCCATCGCTCTGGTAACGAATACATACGTGTTGCAGCGTGCGTACCACCGGAACACGCAGTGGCGGAGCCAAAGACTGTGTTGTCGAGGTCGAGTGCGAGCGGGAAGAGAGGCAGCGTCGGCACGGAGATGCAAGCGAGCGAGACGCACGGGGGCTGCGGCGTGGCGCGTTTGCGGTCGGCGCCTTTGGTGGCAACGGCCGGGACAAGCAGCGGTGTATGGTGTGGTGCGGGGCGGACAGGGGCGGCGGTGGACGGGGAGGAGGCGGCGCGACGACGGCATGGGGGCGAAAACGGGACGGGGGACGGCGGATGTTGAGAGGCGTCACGCGCGGACAGGACACAGGACACAGACACAGAGACACACAGATTGGAAAGGGAGGGTGCGCGGTAGTAGTTGGGAATGTGCGTACCGTGCGGGATGGGAGTGGGCGAGGAACACGGTCGTGGCCCCTGTTTGTGGGTGCGTGTGATGACGTCGGTGTGTTGTGGGAAGGGAAGGTGCTGTGGCGGCGGCGCGTAATGGGCGTAGGCCGAAAAGAGAAAGGAACGTGGGCAGTGTGTTGGCAAGCGTCGGTTCGACTGCGACGTTGATGGGCAGGGCAAGGTTAATGGTGGTAGGAGTAGGCGTGTGGGCGCAAAAAATCTGCCGCTGCAGGCGGTGCCGTAACCGCCATGGGGCGGGAAGGAGAGAGGGCCAAAGAAAGAAAGAAAGAAGAAAACAAAATAAAAAAAAAAGGAGGGGGGGGGGGGCGAAAGGAAGGCAGGAAGGACAAGAGGCGAGGCGACGGCTTGCTTTGTGTATCGGTCGGTCTCTGGCTATGCTTCGTTTTCTGCAGCAGGGTCGGTGCGCGGCGTGGCTCGCGGCAGTGGGAACGCCTGGCGGCTGGACGGCCAGCAATGCGGTTGGATGGGCGGCCACAGCACCGCACCTGTGCCCGAGGAGGAGACGCTGGCGGCGGGCCCTGAGGTGAGGCCGGCTCGGCTCGGCTGGGGCTGTGGATGTGTAGGTGTGCGCCGCTGCTGCAACAACGAGTAAAACGCGAGAAGAAGGGATGGCGGTAGAGAGAAAAAAAAAAAAAAGGTCGTGTTGTGTTGATGCGCAGGCAGACGCGTACAGAGAGACGAGCCCGGTCTGCAGCAGGGTGTGGCCGTGCCGAGTGCAGAGCAGCGGCGGCTCGGTTCGGTTCGGTTCGGCCCGGCGGGCCGCGCTGTTGTCGCGGACGTGAGCGCCCCCTGGCGGGTGGCCGGAGGCGGCGCGGCGTGTTGGACGTGTGGCTGGTGGCAGTGCACAATTTGCGAGTGGCTGGCGGTGTGGCGTGGCGGTTGGCGCGTCGGGCGGCGGAGAGGGAGAGAGAGGAGAGGTATGTGTTGCGGGCGCCCTTTGCTGCGCTGCGTCGTTGCGTGTGCCGTACAGGGCGGGCGCTTGTCGACTGTGTGGGCGGTGTGGCGAATTGGCGTGAAACGGCTGCCGAGAGGTGTGTGGTAGCGAGCCGGTCGGTGTCAGTGCGAAGGGGAATGTGCGTGCGTTTGGCGGTTTCGGTGTGCTTTTTGCGGCGTGAGAGTGGG